>NW_007053216.1:0-927 GCF_000164805.1 Carlito syrichta
CGACATTGTAATTTTTTTTTGAGTTGTAATCTCACTCTGTCCCCCAGACTGGAGTGGGGTGGCCACTTCTGGCCACCGCAGCCTCGACCCTCTGGGTGCTACCACATCTGGCTAATTTTGTGATTTAATGTAGAGATGAGGTTTCGCCAAGTTGCCCAGGCAGGTCTCAAACCCACAGGCTCAGGCAATCTACTCACCTCAGCCTCCCAAGGCATGGGATTACATGCTGAGCCACCGAGTCAGGCATCTGTGACATATTCTTATGAAAAATTTACATATCCAGAAAAGCCGAGGAAATTGAGCAGCGAACCCCTTTCTGCCCACTTACAGATTCTGCCATTAATCATTCCCCAGACTTCTCCTGCGTTTTTTAAAGTCAACATCTAAAATTTTTTTCTTCCTGGGTATAAATATTTGCGGAGGTTCCAGGAGGTAAATATTGATACTTTGAAAGGAATTGTTGCCCAAGTCTTGAGTTCCCTTCTGCTGCATAAGCCACCATGATTCCACACCCACCTTTCATAGGCAGATGCATGATTGAGCCTCAGGGCATTTTCATCCTTCCTTTCTTTTCTTGAATTTTATACAGTCACTTTCCCCAAAGAATTTTATTTTAAGGTAATAGACTTGTATGCTCATGGGCCTTTTTTAATCAGTTTGGCACACTTCTGTGCAAGAAACATGTATATCAGTCGACTTTTAAAACATTTCCTGTGATCAAAATTGTTAAGTACTTAAAAAAAAATCGCTTCTGAATTGAAAAGGTGGTGGAATCATTGCTGGGCACAGTTGATCACAAACTATAAATGCGGTACCATTCTTTTTTTCTGCCATGGTTGAAGGGGAATTACTGGAGGTGCTGGGTTTGAACTGCCTCCATTGGTTCTGTATCCCATCACCTGGGTTTGCACCCCTCATTGTCACCCA
>NW_007053217.1:0-1255 GCF_000164805.1 Carlito syrichta
CGTTTCATGGGACTGTCACCTCCGTAAGTTGTTGTTCCTTAAAGAGCTGCCTAGGAGACATAAGGATGTGTGCGTGTGTGGTGCGCCACGGCCTTCATTCCTGGATGGTCAGGCAGCAAGCCAACCACGCTGAGGGGGTCCAGCATTACTGCCCAAGGAGAATGTTCTACTCTTTCTCCACGAGGGTGGCTTTCCAGTTCAATCAGTTTCGCTTGAGTCTGGAGCCCAGACATATTAGATTCAATGCCTTTGACCTTGTGTATCCTTCTGTTCTTGCCCTGGGCCTGGTTTTCCTGCTCCCAAAGCCTCTCCCTCTCAGCTTCTTCAGAGCATGGGTCTCTGGTCTCCCAGAAAGCAGCTACATGCCTGGTTCTCCTCATAGGGGTGGAGGGAAGGGAATCATCTGTTTGTTTGTTTGTTTGTTTTCCTTCCACCCACTGTAAGACCTCCAACGGACTGTGCACAGCAATTGGACTTCTTCCCATTGGACTATTGGGCCTTCCTCCTCTGGACACTCTTCTTAATTATTTTGTTTTTCAGAAAATGTGTTCATGACCTCTCTCCTGTCTTCTTGGTTACTGGGGTTCATACTGGTGTAAAAGTTTTTTAAAAAGTTTTGTTATCATGTTCATGTCACTTAAGGAAGGAGAGGAGATAAGCCCAGTTTGCCCCTCAATGAGTTTGTTTAACTAGAAAACTGTACAAATGGGAACCCCCACAACCAGAATTTACTTATTAAAAATTGTGTTTTTATTCTTGCATGTGTAAACTTCAGTCACCTTCAAAGGACTCTCTGTTTGAGGCTATACACCTGTCGGGATGCTTTTTCCACTGCTCATAACATTTTTTGAGGGCATCCATCTTGATCCCTTTTAGGGCTTTTGCTGTTTTTTCCTTTCACGTTTTCCACACTGGCAAAATGTTTCTCTGTGAGGATTTTTTTCATCTGGGGAAATGAATAAAATGTCGTTTAGGGTGAGATTGGGGAACAGGGAATGAGAGGCATGGTGGGCATGTTGTTTTTGGTAAAAAAATGCTGAACACTCAACAAGGTGTGAGCACGTGTGCTCATAAATCACCCACCATGAAACAGACAAATGGATTGAAAGAATCTTTTTAAAAAAATTCACTGAAGCCAAAAGCAGCCTCTCAAAGCAATAGTAGCTGGTACTCTGATGCCCATGGGTACCTAAAACACTTACCTAGCGGGGGGGGGTCTGTACTGCAAGGGGCCTGCCCTCCAAAAATAATTCCA
>NW_007053217.1:2569-4487 GCF_000164805.1 Carlito syrichta
GAATATCATATGAGGTCATATGGTCACCTTTGAGTGCTCCCCTTGGGAAGCTATGCACTGATGCCAGTGCCTAGTACACCCAGCAGAGCAATTTTGGAACTCTTTCTGGAATGGTCATCAGGGTTGTCATTGTATTCCCCTTGATGTCCTGAATGTCATCAAAATATCTTTCTTTCAATATTTCCTCTATCTTTGGGTAAATAAAAAAGTCACTGAGGACAAGGTCAGCTGAGTAGGGTGGGTGTTTCAATACAGTTATTTGTTTACTGGCTAAAAACTCCCTCATTGTGTTGCACAGGCTGGTGCACTGTCATGATGCAAGAGCTCCTTCAGGACCATATTTTTACACACATTTCTCATGCCAAGAGCTTCCTGACTGTTTCTCTATCAATGTTTATTTGGTCTGTTATGCTTCTCACAGTCAGCCGGCGATTTTGACACACAGTTCAACCCACTTCTGTACTATTTTCACAAGTTCAGCTTGTTTCTGGCCATCTGCCCTCTCTTCATCAGTGATGCTTTCTGTCCCTTGAAAAAAGATTTTAATCCATGTGTACACTGCGATTTTTTCACGGAATTATCCCCATGAAATTGGACTAACATGGCACTGATTTCACTTCCATTCCTGCCAAGTTTAATAAGAAACTAAATTTTTGTTTGTCACTCTCACAATTTCACGATGGCATACCAAAGTGTGCTACAATAATGAACGCCCCTCACTCAGCAAGACACAGCCACAGGCTGACACGAACACAGCTGTGAGACACTGATACACCAAGGTTATGAAACCTTGCCAGGTTGTTTGTACAAGGGCTGTCAAGGTAAGTGCATGGTGGCCTAGTCGCGAACTTAATTGTCAGACCACAAGAACCACATGGACCTGGAACTGGATTTCCATGCAGACAGTTACATCTGATACTGGTCATAACTGGAATCAGATGGGAGCACTCACTCCTTTTAGAAGTAGTACTTTTCCCATGTTTCACCAAAATCCCTCAAGTGGCCACTCAGATGCTGTCAGCTAACAAACCAATTGCAAACAGCGCTTGAGAAAATGGAGCTTCCAAGGCTTGGAAGTCACACGTGGACAGAGGGATGATCAATATTCCATCTCTATGATCTCTAAATGTCATTTCACACACAGAGGTCACATACTGAGAATTGAAAAGGGATCCTGAGAGGATACGGATTCTGAGAGGAAGCAAAGTGGCATGACAGAGAGCGAGAAATCAACTCCAAAGAGCAGACTCCACGTTTCCTGTAGAAAGAGTGACCCTGACCTTGAGAGTTGCATCATCGAAACGTTTATTTACTGCATCCATATCAGATAAGGCATCTGTGTGCTAGGCTTTCTCTGGCTTGCTTTGAAAAGAGACTCTGCCCTGAGCTTTAGAGAAAGGGAGAAGTGATCATTAGTTGCAAGGTTAGACACTCTGGGATCTGAGGCAGCCCTGGAAAGTGGTCTCTTACTTCTTTTTTGTGACAGTCAACTCAGTCTTATATTCTCACTCTCTTGGGTCATCTCTTCTCTTGCTTTTGAGCCTCAGAACAGGAGAATCTGATCACAGCTTGACTCAGAAAGACACCCTTGGGGTCCCAGTTCCTGGTTCAATCAATTTCCTAGGACCAGAATAGTAGAACTTGTTTTATAGATGGTTAACTGATACCTTCCTCTGAAAGGGGCCATCAGGGCCGGTGAAAGATACTGGCATGATAATCCTTAATGAGCTGTCCAGTCTAATCAGCAGCTAATATGACAGATTTTCATCCTTTCAGTCAGCCAGTCACCCAGAGTGTCTCTTCTGCTGAGAAAAATCACTCTTGTGGCTTCATTGGTGTGACCCAGAGATAAGGGCCACCAAGGGGCTACAGAACCTGCAAAGGTACGTGAAGAAGAATCACCAACTCTTAGAATGCG
>NW_007053218.1:0-827 GCF_000164805.1 Carlito syrichta
ACTTCTATAAACTTTAATATCTAAACTATTGTCTTTTATACTTTATTAATTACTTATCTTATAATATCATGTCTAAATTCTAATACAACTATTATCCTACTATAATCTATTACAAACCTTATCATTAGTACTAATAAGTATAAAAATTATGAACTTACTCTATGTTCTATAAAACTTAATTCAATGACATTTTAACCTAAAACCTAAATCTGATTGCCTATTACATGGAAACTACCTACGTCTCAAAACCTGCCATGCCACTTAAAACAATGAACTGCACAGTTGCCATAACGACAGCCGGGGACTGAAGCAAGCTGAAAGTTACTGCACATACAAAAACCAAGAACGTTCTGCTTGACCAAAAGCAACATAATACAACTATTATCACAGTTATAACGTCTAATCATAACCCGAAATGAAACTACATACTGGAACAAAAGCTAATCAATCAGTTTACCAGGAAATAACAGCTAAAAAATCTTAAGAAGAAAAACAGTTTAGAAAGAAAAAGAGATATAAAATAATTCTGCTGTGCATTTTTCATAGGATATAATAAGATTTTATTTTAGACTGTCACTTCCTAATATTGAAAATTATGTTGTCTTATAATACACTGGTTACTATTCATATGTACACATTTGATATTATATCCTTGTCTCAGAGGCGACCTTCTGAATAGGCCTTCATAGGCCTCAGCTGTGTGGTTACATATGTTGGCTCCCACAGATCATAGCTTTTAATGGATTCTCACAGGGATCGAGTGAAATGGTGATCATTTGAGGCATGCTTTTTAGTCATCCCCCTCTCTGTGGAGGCAGCGGTCATGT
>NW_007053219.1:0-1054 GCF_000164805.1 Carlito syrichta
GTTAGAGGCAATAAGAAGATGGGGCAGCAAAGGAGGAATTTTGGCAACAGGAGGCAGCAGCAACACTGAGTTTCCAAAGGCAACAGCAACAGCTATGCTGTCAGTGGTTGAGCCTAGACCTCAGCAACATGTGGCCACATTACTGTCACCAGATGGGTTTCTATCATGATTCTTAGCTATGCCTTTTATGTTACCTAGTCTTCTTTGTTCCTATGTAAGGAACCTTCCCATCAGTTCAGTAAACAACCTTCCCATCAGTTTGGTAAACTAACCAATATGCTTTCAATAACTCCCTTTTCTGCTTGAATTAGTCAGAACTGCCCTTTGTTACCTGCAATTAAAAACCCTGACTGAGGCAATTAATAATAAGTAGCAGTAACCAATTATACTTTATAAAATCTTTTTACCTTAGTAGTTGATTGTTCTTTTATATAATATGCCATTATGGTCTTAAGTAACATCTACTTTATACATGGTGGTAGATTCTGACAGCAACAAAATAACTTCAAATTTCTTTATCTTTTCAAAAGCAACAACAAAAACACAATTATAATACCAATTATCTAAGGGTGATCTTCACTGAGTTCAAAGTTAAGCTTTATTAAAGTTTCTTACCTGTCAATACCTAACCGCTTGACATTTCCATAAACTGAAAGAGTATTTGCAACATGTCGGTAATTAAACCAGAATCATGATGTACATATCTAAAGTATTAAAACAAAAATACGATTTGTACACATCAAATAAGCCATAGAGTTAGATACTTTTCTTTAAGTAGATATACAGATGTCTATGACATAATTCAAGCTTAGAAACAGCAAAGAACATTAAAAATTGTTAATAAAACCAATCTCTAGAGAGAGGTCTTTCAGAACTGATATTAAATAAAAAAAAGATTATTCAGCTTAAGAGAACACAAATCTTAGGAAATTTGATCAAATACTGAGTCAACTTTGTTATTCTCAATTTCTATGTTTCTATAACTTTCCTATTTCTAAAAGATTGAATTATTTAGAAAAAGAAAAGACTGTGCCTATAATCTCTTCACAGAATA
>NW_007053220.1:0-1036 GCF_000164805.1 Carlito syrichta
CTCCGGCGATCCTTCCACCTCAGCCTTCCAAGTAGCTGGAACTACAGGCACGCACTACCATGCCCAGCTAATTTTTGATTTATTGAAAAAATGAGGTCTCACCAAGTTGTCCTGGCAGGTCTCGAACCCGCGGGTTCAGGCAATCCACTCACCTCAGTGTCCCTAGACACGGGATTACAGGCTTAGTCACTGAGCCCGGCTCTCCTTTAGATTTAATTTGCTCTTTTTTTCTAGTTTCCTGATGTGGAAGCTTATATTATTGTTTTATCTCTCTTTTTTCTAATACATGTATTCAATGCTATAAATGTCCCTCTAAGCACTGCTTTTGTTGCATGTCACACATTTTAATAAATTGTATTTTCCTTTAAATTAAGTTCAAAATACATTTTTAATTTCTCTTGATATCTCCTCATGACCCATGTGTTGCTTAGAAATGTGTTGTTTAACCTCCAAATATTTAAGAATTTTTCCAGTTTCTTTCGAATTTTGATCTGGAATAATTCCATTATGGTCTGAAAGCAGACATTGTATGATCTTATTTTTTAAATGTGTTAAGGTGTGTTTTATTTTCCATAAACAGTCTTTGCTGAATATTTTATGTGAGGTTGAGTGTGTGATCTGCTGTTGTCAGGTGGAGAACTATAGTTATCACTTCCATTTTTAAACAAATATTTTAAATTTTAGGCTGGAGTGCAGTGGCATGCTCATGGCCACCCCAGTGTTGACATACTGGGCTCAGGTGATCCTTCCACCTCAGCCTTCCAAGTAGCCGGAACTACAGGTGCATGCTGCCACGCTCTGCTAGTTTTTGATTTATTGTATAGATGAGGTCTTGCCAAGTTGCCCAGGCTGTTCTCGAACCCGTGGTCTCAGGCAATCCCCTCACCTCAGCCTCCCAAATTGCTGTGATGACAGGTTTGAGCCACCGCGCCCGGCTGGATATCACTTCTATCCAGTGATATGGTGCTGCTCATCTATGTCTTATTGATTTTCCACCTGCTGGATTTTTTCACTTATGATAGAAAGATGTTAAGTT
>NW_007053221.1:0-826 GCF_000164805.1 Carlito syrichta
CCATGCCTTCTCACGAGGCTTTCAGGATCAAGCGATGCCTGGCCGAGAGACAGAAGCAAAATCGTCCCATTCTCCAGGGGATTCGGATGAAAGCTGGTCATAGAATCTGGTACAACTCCAAGAGGAGACCTTGGAGAAGCACCAAGCTGGGACTCTAAGGAATGGCTCATGGGGTGGCACACAGGTTTATGCTGAATCACGGTCACCGTCAACCTGCCGTTATCAACTGGAAAGAAAGGAAATCTCCACAGTCGAGAAGTCAGACATGTTGAATGGGGATGTGACTTTTTGATGATGTGCTCTGCACTCGTGGGCTGGCTCACTAAGAAAAATGAAAGCTTTTGCCTGAAAAAAGGAAAGAAACATTTTTTATTTTATTGTGTTTTATTTTTTAAGTAGGAGTCTCACTCTGTCACCCAGGCTGGAGGGCGGTGTCACGTTCCCGGACAGCGCAGCCTGGGTGTCCTGCTGGGCTCAAGTGACCTTTCCGCCTCGGCCTTCCGTGTAGCTGGCACCACAGACGTGCGTCACCGAGCCCGGCAGATGTTTTGATTCCACGTAGAGTTGCTCAGGCTGGTCTCAAAACCCTGGACGCGGGCGTTCCTCTCACCCCCACCTCCCACTCTAGTGCCTGAGGTGGCAGGCGTTCCCTGTGCCTTTTTTTTTCCAGTTTCCGAGTATTCTCTGCCACTCCCACCTCCCCTCGCTCCCTTGTTGCCTAAGAAACCACCCCTGCCCTGGAGGGGTCCTATTGTTCAGATATCGAGTCTCTTCACCCTTTCTTTGTCATTGTAATCAGCGTTGGCTCTTCTGCCTGGGGCTTTTT
>NW_007053222.1:0-758 GCF_000164805.1 Carlito syrichta
AGATAGACTTTGGAAGCCTTTTCAATTTTAGGGTTTTAGGGTGGTCCCATTAATTCTTCATAATTATGATTCTTCTAGTAAATAATCACAAGTTAGCATTCTTGTATGTCTAAGTTGTATGGGGCCATGATGGGATCATGAAGCTCTGTCTAGAACCTTCAATTAGTGCTTGTCTACCCTCAGAGAGGTCATTGTGAAGATGTGCATAGGCTCTTTTCTCATACCCAGGTGTGATCCCTGTTGTTCATGTTTTTGCACAACATAGTGAAGTCCTTGGAAAAATAAAGGAATTTGATTTCCAGGACTGTATGTCCAATGTATTCCCCAACCTTTGTTGAAAAGAACCTCCTTTTCCAAGAAAATAAGTAGGAAAGAAGAGGAGAGAAAGAAAATGGAACTGAGTTCAAGGAACTGAGATTGGCCAAGTGGGAAGAGGAAAGGGTTTACTTGAAACTCATTGGAAATGGCAAAGGAAAGGAAACCAAACTGAACTGGAAAACATTGTAGTTAGTTACTGGGGCTCCTGTATGCTTCCTTCAAGATTTTTGCTATTAATCCAGTGAGGCTGTTTGTGCTCAGCACTCTGTTCTCTGCTATTGATAGCATCCAGTCTTTATGTTTCCAAGGACTGGAAACTAAGGAACCATTTTCACAGCCTAAAAACTTGTTCTTTAACCATGAAATGTGAGTAACTTTTTACATAAAGGAAATTATATATATATATATATATATATATATAAACATGGTATATATATATA
>NW_007053223.1:0-672 GCF_000164805.1 Carlito syrichta
TACTAAAAAGAGCATGCCAAGTATCATTAATATATTTTAAGTTTCTTTAAAGCCAATTTGTGATTGCCATAAGTAATTTTAGTTACTGTACTACAGATTGAGTGAGTATTGATGCCAGCACAAACTCTGACAATTTGTTCTTAAAACAGTGGATGCTATAATTTTGCTCTTTCATGATTTGCTCTTCTTCTAGAGGTGACTTGGAGCACCTGCTGTATAACCTTCTAGATGGCATACTAAGGCAAAAATTTACTAGGGCTTCACATTCTGAAGCATCTTTTCCAAGTAATTGTGCTCAATTGTATTTCTGTTATTTCACTAATAAAAGACTATTGTCTTTAATCTATTATTAATAAATATTAAGTTGGTTTAATGTATATTTTAGTATGAGACAAGTCTGTTCAAATAATAACTTTGTCATTTTCTAGCTAAGGAAATTTTAGGAAATAAATTTATTCTAAAGGTTGATTTTATTAATTTTAAAAATGTAGGTACTATTCATACCAATTCCTGAATGTTTTTTAAGTTTAAATATGATAATGCATGTAATGTACACAGGTGGATACATAGTAAAAACACTAAAATCAATAGCTAACAACTCTTGTTATCATCATTATTATTAAAATGCCACAGTGTCACTGATTGATACTATGTCCCAAGTACTGCCACATA
>NW_007053224.1:0-832 GCF_000164805.1 Carlito syrichta
CTGCCTAGCTGCCTTTGTTTCCATGTCCTGCTGTCATTTCAGACTAATCTGAAACAAATTTAACATTCTCTCTACAAAATTAGTCCCCTTTTCTTATTCTCCTGGTTTTCAAAATTTGTATTTTGCCATACATTGTTTTGACTACTACTTTTCTCTTACATTTATATTTATTTCATCTTATTTTATTTTTTTTATTTTGTTTTTGAGTCACCCTTTCGCCCAGGTTGGAGCAACTATGAACTGCTGGACTCAGGTAATCCTTCCTCCTCAGTCTTCCAAGTAACTGGAACCCGCCACCACCCCTGGCTAATTTTTTTTATTTACTGTAGAGACAAGGTCTTGCCAAGTTACCTAGGCTGGTTTTGAACTCATGGGCTCAATTAATCCTTTTCCCTCTGCCTCCCAAAGTGCTGGGATTATAGGTGTGAGCCACCATGCCCAACAACATTCATATTTAAGTAATATGCTTTTTTTTTATCTTTATTTTTGGTGTGAGGTCTCACATCTCTCCTTCATTATTTCCATCACCATTCCTTGCTCCTGGGTTCCTAGGCCTTCTTTAGTCCAATGTTTCTTTCCTGTAGTTTGTTACACACTATATTGCCATACTTGTCTTCCTAAGAACCCCACTCTGTTTTTACACTTCAACAGCAGATTGATTCTTTAGCCTCTATCATCAAATCCCTGGATATTCTGGCCAAGATCAGCCTTTCCAGACTCACAGGCTAGAAGTGGCAAACATAAACATATCTGCCATCACAAATTGCCAAAATTCTGCACATTGCCACCTGGAACCACTTGTTTTTATGCTTTGTATGGGCCATATCTCATG
>NW_007053225.1:0-673 GCF_000164805.1 Carlito syrichta
GAGGGTATGTCCTTCATTTTCCAAGATTCTTATGGTTTGAGGATTTACATTTAGGTTTCTGATCCATTTAGAGTTAATTTTTGTGTATAGGGATAGATAGGGGTCCTGTTTCAATCTTCTGCATGTGGTCAGCCAGTTTTCCCAGCACCATTTACTGAATAGGTTCTCCTCTCCCCAGTGGTAGGTGGTGGAGGCTTTGTGGAAGATGAGTTGGTTGAAAAATTGAGGTTTTGCTTCTGGAATCTCAATTCTATTCCATTGATCTATATGCCTGTTCCTGTACCAGTACCAAGCTGTTTTGATTATTGTAGCTTTATAATAAAGTTTGAAGTCTGGTAATGTGATAACACCTGCTTTGTTTTTTTTTGTTTTTTTTTTTTTTTTGCTGAGGAACGTTCTGGCTATTCTTGGTCATTTTTGTTTCCATGTGAATTCCTGTGTTGTTTTTTCTAGGTCTGAAAAGAATGTTGCTGGTAATTTGATGGGTATTGCATTGAATTTGTAGATTGCCTTTGGTAAGATGGACATCTTCACAATGTTGATTCTTCCAATCCATGAGCATGGGGTATTTTTCCACTTGTTTGTGTCATCTTTGATTTCTTTGAGCAGTCTTTTATGGTTTTCATTGTAAAGGTCTTTCAAGTTTCTGGTTAAGAAGATGCCAAGGTATTTC
>NW_007053226.1:0-739 GCF_000164805.1 Carlito syrichta
ACTTACTCTGTATTGGTTATTAAGAACTCAAGGGTTCGAGACCCGCCTGGGCAATTTGGCGAGACCTCATCTCTACAATAATTCAAAAATTAGCCGGCGTGGTAGCGCGCGCCTGTAGTTCCAGCTACTTGGAAAGCTGAGACGGAAGGATCGCCGGAGCCCAGCAGGTCGAGGCTGCCGTGGCCGGGAGCGGCCACTGCACTCCAGTCTGGGTGACACAGTGAGACTCCAACTCAAAAAAAAAAAAAAAAAAGGAAAAAAACTCAAGGAAGTTCCAGCTACTTGGAAGGCTGAGTTGGAAGGATCGCCTGAGCCCAGCAGGTCAAGGCTGCGGTGGCTGGGAGCGTGCCACTGCTCCCCGGCCTGGGCGTGCCCTCCAGCCAGGATGAGAGAGTGAGACAACTCAAAAGAAGAGCTCAAGGAGACCCTGAGCATCAACAGGGCACATCTCATCCTCTCTAGACAGCCCCAGATGTCGGAAGGGGTCAGAGCGCACCCCCTCTGCTCTCAGGGGCACGCCACTTCCCACACCTCAGGGAACCAGGCGGAAGGCAGACGCCAGGGGTGGCATCTCTGCCTACGAGCCTAGGCTCCTCGGGATGCTCTGGCGATCGTTCCGTCCCTCCCTGCAGGAGAAGGTCGGACCGAGGCTGCTTCGCTCTCCCGGGCTGCACGTCAAGTCGCCAGATCTCTCCGCCCTGCGCGGCGGGCACACCGAGCACCCAACCTGGGGGCAGGG
>NW_007053227.1:0-756 GCF_000164805.1 Carlito syrichta
TTTTTTTATTTTAAAATTGTGGGGTACAGTTAAGGGTTAGGTATACAAATATGGATTGTGCAGGTCCCTCGTTGATGAGGTGTGCTCCTCCGTCCCCAGGTAGATATTGACTACTGTTAATACCACCTTCCTTTTCCTGCCTGCCCACCCTAGTTTCCCGCCACTGTCAATACTTTTCTTATAGTATTATGATAGTTGTTCAAGGGTCACTTATGAGTGAGAACCTGTGATACTCAGATCTTTGTTTCTGTGATAGATCACTCAGTATTATAAACTCTAATTCCATTCAGGTTGCTGCGAAGTTCATGATTTTGTTCTTTTTTATGGCTACATAATATTCCATTATGTATTATGTTCCACATTTTTAAAATCCAGTTCTCTTTTGATGGACAGCATGGTTGGTTCCATGATCTTGCTATTGTGAACAATGCTGTGCTAAACATACATGTCCAGGTATCTATTTTACAGAGTGATTTGAGTACTTCAGGATATATTCCCAGTATGGGGATTGTGGAGTCATATGGAAGTTTGAGTTATTGATAATGGCCATTCTGACTGGAGTTGGGTGATATCTCAGTATAGTTTTACTTTGCATCTCCTTGATAACTAGTGAGGTTGAACATTTCTTCGTGAATCTGTTGGTCACTCATATCTCTTCTTTTGAGAAGTGTGTGTGTATCTTTTGTCCACTTTGTAATGGGGTTGTTTGTTTCTTTTCCTTTCAGCATGTTTGAGTTCCTTGTAGATCCTAGATGG
>NW_007053228.1:0-795 GCF_000164805.1 Carlito syrichta
CTAAATGTCATTTCAACAAAACTCAATCAAAGGGAAATACCGCACTAGCAGTATAAAAGTAGCCACATACAACCTTCTTTATTGAGGTCGAAGGGATTTGAGAAAAATTCACACTGATTCATGATACAAACACTAAAATGTAACTCAGAATAGAAGACAACCTCCTTCACCTGATAAAGGCCACATAGGAAAACACAAAACTAACATGATTACGCCATGGTGAAACTTTCAGCTTTTCCCTGAAGATCAAGAAGCATACGTGGATATAGTCTTCCACCACTTCCCTTCAACATAGGGTTAAGAATGCTGAACAGAGCAATTAAACAAAAAATAATTTTTCAAGGTATCCTCACGGGAGACGAAGAAGTAAAGTTAACTCAGTTCTCATAGACACGACGCGACGTACAGACAGCTCCAACAAGTTACCAGACACACACACACATACACACACACTCACACACACACACTCACCCTTTCAGAACTCAAAATTCAGCATTGTTGCGGGACACAAATTCAACATACAAACACCTGGTGTCTCTCTACACTTTTAAAGTCCACCTGAAGAAACCACTAAGGAAACAATTCAATTACCGTAGCAGCCAAAACCACAAAATAGTACAAAAACAAAGTTAAGCGGACAATAGAACAGTACACTAAACAGTACACACTCATGCTGATAGACATTGCAGAGGACATAAGCCAATGGAAAGGAAATGCTCGGTTCAATAAATAAAAACCATGACGTGGGAAGATGCCACTACTACACAACGCATTAAAAACACAAAGAAATCTCGA
>NW_007053229.1:0-790 GCF_000164805.1 Carlito syrichta
CTTTGTTTTACTGCACTAAAGGGTTTCTTTGTTACTGGCTTAACAGAGAACATACTGTTAATTATATATTTATTCTAGGTTAGTTATTTTATTGACATGCAAAAATGTTACTTTGAGAAGTGCTTTTAGATAGTTTCAGTTCTTTGTTCTACAAGGGAATGTTGTTTTTCAGATAATCATCCAGTGAATTAATTTGTTCCCTGAGTTTCCTTGAATTTTTTTATTCCATTCAATTTTTTTTTAGTCTCAGTGGCTCCTGAAAATAAATCTAACAATTTCAATGGCTTTGTACTTGGTAATATGGCTGATTTATTTGCCTGAAGTTTAGATACATTCACACAGAACATGAGCATCAGTTTGTTAGTTAGTTTTTGTTTCTTCTTTTATTTTAGGTAGTTTAAGGTTTCCTCTGGGGGGAAATTCTTTTAATGGTAAATTCACCTTATTGTTTGAAGGAAACATTCACAAATTCTTTTATGCCACTGCAGGATTACTGAAGGTTTTAAGTAAATTGAAATGTGATGAATCATATTGTATTAAAAATTAAGTAGGGGTTTATTAATTAAAGGACATCTGTGTGAATCTTTTGCACATTGTAAATCCTTTTGCATAATACATTACATTATAAATAAACAGGGCTTCTGTAAAGAAAGCTGATGGTACGTGTAGCTGCTAAAATAGAAAACAATTCATAATTGTTAATTTACTGGTTGCCTTGTCTTTTGTATTTGTATTTTAGAATAAGTATAATTTTTCAGGAGTGACAGCTGAGATGGGACAGTGTGTTGGT
>NW_007053230.1:0-590 GCF_000164805.1 Carlito syrichta
GAAGCAGGTAAAAGTACACGACATATTAAGTAATATAATTATCTTTTCCTTTTCATTTTGTGCATAATACCAACTAAACACCAAAAATTGGGAGAAAAATCTTTTAAATTAGTTTAAATACATTTAGGGATTATCGGTGTTTTAAAACTATTAAGATTATTTCATTTCCAACACAACAAATAGCAAGTCACTCAATGACTCCCAAGTAATATATCGCTAATTAAAAATAAATTACACAAGCAAACAAGCAGCAGCAGCCATTGGCAAAAACAAAACAAAACAAAAAGAAACAAAAACTCATCTTAATTTTTTCTTCAATGGTACATTG
The DNA here is from genome assembly GCF_000164805.1 of Carlito syrichta. Classification (NCBI taxonomy): domain Eukaryota; kingdom Metazoa; phylum Chordata; class Mammalia; order Primates; family Tarsiidae; genus Carlito; species Carlito syrichta. The sequence goes on from NW_007053230.1 coordinate 329, forward strand.
AAAAGAAATGATCACCAAATAAAATAATAACATTTATATTCTTGACTTTTTAAAATTCTTGGACATGAAGACATCTAAATTTGATTTCCAGAAACTGCTACACAGTCCTAACTTCATTGTCACTAATCCTTTACTTAAAATGTAATTGTACAAGATAGTGGTTGAGATATTCCCATAAAGTAGTATAAGCAGTCCGTTTACATTCTGGATTATATGGAACAACTCAGTTTATGACTGCTTTCCCAATTTGGAAGATAAAATA
>NW_007053231.1:0-924 GCF_000164805.1 Carlito syrichta
AGAAATTATACTATTCAGTAACATTTAAAATATTTGCTTTCATGGCTATCATTACCACACAATAAGGAACACTTAATACACTTTAATTTCCTCATTAAGATTACTCTCAATATAGGTCTTATCCCATAGTAAGAATCCTGACTAAAGTCTTTGAACATGGGCAGAGTAGGAATCCTGACTAAAGCACCTGGCAAAATTTTGACTGACTGGTAGACTTTTCCTTAGAGTACATAAATAGTACACATATTTTCTCTGACAGTGGTTATACATAAGACTGGCTGACTATCAAAAGTTATAACTTAATACTTTAAAACCAAAACTGATGTTGAAAGCGTTTGTAATACAGCCAAAATAGTTTGTTTATTAAAAAAACAAATTATTTTAATTTATTTTTAAGATAAATTATTTATTTTATCAAAGTGAGATATGCATATATTAAATAAGAAAATAATGCAAATAATACAAAATGACTTCTATTTAAAATAACAGTCATTTATCTACACTAACCCTCTCTATCTTTCTGTTTCCCTGACCTAAGCTGACCTAATAATTTCTATTTGTAATTGCTCTGTTGGCCTCTTCTATAATGTTGCAGAACATAAGTTCTGTTTCTTTTTTATCATCTACTGACACCGCAATACAAATGATGGGGTATATTACATACACAGTCCCTCTCTTCAATGTTCCAGAGTTATTTTAGTTTGGGTCATTCTAGTGATTGTCTTTGTCATGTGCTAGCATGCTTATGCTTTTATTTATAATTGTGTCATTGTTTGGGAATTAGGAGGTTGGTTCTCTGCTGCTTTTCAATCTAGGTCTTATCATAGAAATAACCCTGACTAAAGTTTTGAGAACCATGGGCACTGTAGGAATCCTGACTAAAGTTTCTGACAAAACTTTGAGTGACTGATAGTTTTTGCCTTA
>NW_007053232.1:0-773 GCF_000164805.1 Carlito syrichta
AAGAATTAAAAATTGAGACCTATGTAGAATTCAATGTAGTGTAAACAATTGAAGAGTATTTAGTCATTATTTAATAGTTTGGGGGTATTGTTAAATTGTGAATTCTCCGGTTCTTAAAAATTATTTGTCCTTTAAATAATAATGTATTGAAAATTTTAAATCAGTTATATTGAGAGATATCTGACAGATTGTTCCTTCAATTTTAATTGAACAATTTGGATTGTCACAAATGCATACAATGATGTAGCCACTAGAAAAATCATAATATACAATGTTCTAGCACCCTACATCCCTATCGCAGTCCATTCTTCGTTCTAACGTTGGCTTCTGATATTCACTGATCTGTTTTGTGTCTTACTGATTTTGTGATTTAGAATCTTATGTAATTTAATAAAAAAGTTGTTTTTATGTCTGGCATCCTTTAGTGAACTTACCACTTAAGAATCATTTGTGGGCCAGACTCAGTGGCTCAGCCTGTAATCCAAGCACTTTGGGAGGCTGAGGCGAGTGGATTGTTAGAGTCCTAGGGTTTGAGACCCACCCAGGCATCTTGGCGAGACCTCGCATCTATAATAAATCAAAAATAGGACGGGCATGGTAGGACGCGCCCGTAGTTCCAGTTACTTGGAGGGCGGAGGCGGAAAGAATGCTGGACCCAAAAGGCCAAGGCTGTGATGGCTGAGAGCATACCACTGCATCCAGTCTGGGTGACAGAGTGAGAATCCAACTCAAAAAAAAAAAAAGAAGAAGAATCATTTATGTTGTGATGAGCA
>NW_007053233.1:0-836 GCF_000164805.1 Carlito syrichta
TGAGCTAGTTAGCTGACTCAATCAGCTGACTTAACTCGTTAGCTCACTAGCTAGCTAGCTGACTCATCCAGCTGAGTTAACTCGTTAGCTAACTAGATAGCAAGCCTACTCATCCAGCTGACTCAACCCATTTGGTAACTAGCTAGCTGACTCAACCAGTTAACTTAACCCATTAGTTACCTAGCTAACTACCTGACTCAACCTGCTGACTTAACCCGTTGGCTCACTAGCTAGCTAGCTGTCTTAACCAGTTGACTAAATTAGAAAGCTGACTTAACTAGCTGACTTAGCTAGCTGACTTAACTACTTAGCTAGCTGACTTCACTGGCTGACTTAACTAGATAGCCAGCTGACTTAACTACCTGAAATAAAGTGTTAGCTAACTATTTTACTAGCTGAATAACTATCTGACTTATCTAATTACCTAAGTAGTTAGGTAGCAGACTTAAGTAACTGACTTAAATAGCTAACTAGTGAGCTAGTTGACTTAGCTAGCTGACTTAGCTAGCTATCTGGTTAGCAAAATTACTTAGCTAGCTGACTTAACTAGTTGACTAATGAGATAGCTAGCTGATTTAATGAGTCTGTTAACCAATTAGCTAACTGTTTTAACTAGTTGGTAAACGAGTTAACTAGCTGACTTAACTAGTTGGATAACAAGTTAGCTAGGTTACTTAACTTGTTGGCTGATGAGTCACCTGAATATTTAGCTGGTTTAACACCTTGGCTGACTACTCAGACAACTTATTACCTGGCTTAACAAGGTGGCCCACTAGTCGACCAACTAGTAAGCTGGGTCAATGATTTGACTGACGAGCTGGTCCACTAGTTAGCAC
>NW_007053234.1:0-2408 GCF_000164805.1 Carlito syrichta
TTCTGGCACTGAGTGTGCGTGCTGTAATTCCTCCTTCCCACTTGTTCCCTTTCGTGTATCTTACGCTCTACAGGGTGACTGCTTTGGCGTGCGGCTTGTCAGCCTCTCCCATTCGGGAATGCTCATCTCCCCTCTGCCACAGTGAGGGATCTGAGACATTCACAGTTACTTGTGGGAAGGCATTCTGTGTGACCCGGGGGAATTCTGAATTGCTCTTTCTTTAAACCTTCTCCTGTGAGGGGAAAGAAATTAGACTGTGGATTGCTGTTCGCAGTGGCCTTTCTTGGGCCTGGGGTGCACGGGCACCTTCCTGGCTTAAGTCTGTGCCCAATGTGTGCTGCAGTGTCACCTCCTTGCTGTGACTCTTATTCTTCATTGCCGCCTGCTGTAATACCTCATTCTCACTCTTTCCCCTTGATTTGTGTTCCTTTCCATAGAGGGCCTTTGCGTACGAGCGTGAAACCTCCGTGTTTCACGGAGAGAAATCTGCAAGACATAGTGCCGCAATGAGTGACACAAGTGCTCCACAGTCACGAGCAGGAGAGCATTATGTGTGGATGGGGAGAATTCTAAGTTGTTTGTCCCTATGGCGTTTAAACCTAATAAGGACTACCAAGGCTGTGCCGTTTTCATTGCTGAGTAAGCACGGAGAGCCTCTGTTACACTGGGGGTGAAGCTGGGTCTTCCTGGGGACACGCTATTGAAGCCTGCGCTGCACTGCACTTCATTGGCAGTGTGTATACACTGGCTGTGTGCGTGCTCTCCTCCCTGATTCTCAGATCTCTCCTGTATATGCACTATACTAGGCGGGGAGGATTTGGTGACCAGAGTGCAACTTCAGCTGCTGCACTGACTGGATCCAGATCTCCACAGCCATGGGTAGCCAAGCATGCTTCATTCAGCGGAGAATGCTGAAAAGTTTTCTCTTTTGACACGGGCGTCTCACACGGAATACAATGGACTGCGGGTTCATTTGCCAACGAGGCCCGAGAGCCATTGTTTGCTTTCCGGAAAACAACAGTCTTCCATGGGAGACATTCCTCAAAACGGCACGTCATTGAATGGGGGGGCAACAAGTATTATAGTGGCTTGGTCTTTGGCGTGACGCCTGATTCTCCCTGTTTTTCAGCGTGTATTATCCTACATTGAATGCAAAGGCCTAGCAGAGCTGTATGCAACGTTTCCTGTATACAAAGTGCACAACTCCATGGTGCCACACTGAGCGACATGACCGGTTCGCTGTCATCTTTGGGAAAGCATGATTTGTTCACCTACTGAATTCTAAAGTGTTTTTGATTTGACCTGTCCGTCTCCTATCCAAAGCCATTGCTCTTCCGTTGGCATTTACGAGGAAGAGCTGACAGGCTTGGCTTGCTGGCTGTGAGTGTGCATCAGCTTGGGGAATGCTGTGTCAAATGTTTACTGCATTGTGATGTATTTTCCAGTAGTTTGATTCTTGGGTGCTGTACGGTGTAATACACGATTCTCAAGGTACGGCTTGAATGAGCATAGCCGAGCATGTTATGTCGATACTTCACATGTAGGAATGAGCATGTCAATGGTGTCAGACTGAGTGAAATGAGTGCTCCACACTCACTTGTAGAAAAGCACTGCTTGCCTTCTGCTTGAGCCCTAAAACGTTTTACCCCTTGGCGTTTCTCTAGGCTAGGAAATGCAGTCACTCTCGCGCTGGCCTTGCTGAATAAGCGTAGACGGCCTGTGTGAGGCTTGTTGTGCAATGTGCATCTTCCTGGGGCAGGAGCTTTTCAAAATGTGCAGCGCTCTTTATGGGCTATCTATGTTATTCTCACTTGGTGCATGCTGCAACACATGAGTCTGAGTCTCGCAGTTTCCTTCTCCTTTGGACTTCGGCTCTGCAGAGTGCCTCTGTGTGACCTAAGAGTTCTCTCATAGGACACGCTTTGCCCATGTGCAGCTCTACGCTGCCCCCCAGGGGGCGATGGGAACCCCACAGTGGAGCAAGAAGGCATTACTTGCCGAATTCCCTGGGTGCATTCTGAAATGTTTCTCCTTTTCAAATTTTTGTGTGGGAGGATACACAATTGATCTGCCAAACGCATTGACGGAAACGAGCTGACTGCCTTGGTGGTGCTTGTTTCGAATGTCCGTCTCCCTTGGAAAGTGCTGTGTGAGAAGTGTGCTGCACTGTGAGTTTCTGGCACTGAGTGTGCGTGCTGTAATTCCTCCTTCCCACTTGTTCCCTTTCGTGTATCTTACGCTCTACAGGGTGACTGCTTTGGCGTGCGGCTTGTCAGCCTCTCCCATTCGGGAATGCTCATCTCCCCTCTGCCACAGTGAGGGATCTGAGACATTCACAGTTACTTGTGGGAAGGCATTCTGTGTGACCCGGGGGAATTCTGAATTGCTCTTTCTTTAAACCTTCTCCT
>NW_007053235.1:0-874 GCF_000164805.1 Carlito syrichta
CCTTTCTACATTTTCCTGTCAGAGAAACTGGTTGGTTATATAGATTTTTTTCATCTAAAAGACATATTAATTTTACTAGGAGGCTAAACCATAACGATTTTGCTTCTCCCAGTCTGTTTCTTCCCTGACATTCCAAATTACAGATCTATCATTTTTGACAGTTTTTTTTGTGTGTGTGCCTGCCTGCCTTACTATTTCCCCCTGGTCATTTACAGGTCTTTTAGGGTTACTTTTTCTAATTCAGAACATTATAAGTGTTGTGCTACATACTATGGAATGAGATGAGGTTTTAAGAAAGCAGCCATGTTCTCATAGGAAAAACATACTTTTTGAATAAGAGGTGATAAGAAAGTAAAGGAAAGATTTCTTCCATGTGCTTAAAGTGACAGAAAAAAAGTTTCAAAAGTCAGTTGTCTAGCCATAAAATCATTTATCTGACTGCACAAGAAGACATCCAGGGCAAACCTGAACAGAAATAATGTATATGTAGATCTGTTTCAGACTCTACCTAGCACAGGCCCTTTCTTAATTGGACCCCAGAGCTGGAATTTACAAGTCTAAACTAGCTTCTGTCATCAGACATATCAAGTCATGTAAAATGAATTTAAACTCTCTCCGTGTTAAACATAAGATGAGAAGGTGAAAAAGATAGATGGATTTGTCAATGCAAAGATCTTAGTGCATGCCAGGCTTGGTTCACTAACAACCTTCAGTAGTTGATAACTCCTAATTATAGAATTAATAACATTAAAAAGACAGTTGTAATTGAAGTGTGTGTTGGAATATAAAATCCTTACCTCATTTGTGAACAGAAAGAACTGGTATCCTCACAGTTTAAGGAATGGTCTTTTCCCTGTCTTTGATAACCACCTGC
>NW_007053236.1:0-1059 GCF_000164805.1 Carlito syrichta
CACTCAAGAAAAAAAAGATATAAATCTTTAAATTATGAAACAAAACACTATATGGGGGTGTCCCCCAAAATGTATACACATTGTAGGTATGGCATTTGCTCAAAAGGTGGCATTAATCAAATGAATGCTAGCGTCACCACACAACGGGCAGAAAATGGAGAAATCACAGTTGAGCAAACAGCATGCTACACGATGCTACCATAATTTAATTTAACATCAGAAAGTAATATATAGATAACGTCTCTCAAAATGTGTACACATTTTTTTGGCACCCCCATATAATAAATTACAGACTTCAGGAAATACATTTTAAGGCACTTCTGGAAGTCTTATGGTGTATGAGTTTGGACATACAGTTTCTGCAGATAAGCTTGTTATTTTTCTCCCTAATTACTATTTTTCTTCTATAATACTGAAAAAGCATTGCTTGTAAGGGATTTCTAAAATGAATCTTTTTCCCACAATTATTTATTCACTAACTCATTTTTCATTATGACATGTCAGTTTCCTATATATAATCTCTAAAAGTTAAGATTTTAATCCTAAAATAGTAGGTCATATTCCTAAAAGAAAGGGATGTTATAAAATATCATCAGCTATTATCTGACATGCTTCTGTCTAAAATTCCAGGCTTACTTTAACTGAACACATTTTTAAAATTTAAAATCAGAACACCTTCTAAAGAACAAAATGACTGTTCACTATTCACCTCATATATTTAATTATGCATAAAACCTTCTAAGTTAGCAATCGTCAACGCACATTATCCTTTCCTGCACACAGTAGGAAACTCTTAATCAGGCTAAAAATAAATTTGATATTGACTGAGTCCAAATTTTCTTACACTTAGTCATCAGAGGCACATTATAATCCATGTATTGGGTTCTTTAAGCCAATATGTCCTAAAATTTCTTAGAATTGACTTGTGCCTAGTAGACAAAAATATTAAGTAAGGCTTAATCATTTTAAAATACTGTGTACATAATACAGCTTTTCAGATGGTTAGAGGATCCATTGATTTTTGAACTTTCCTTCAAGGCACTCTAGAAATGGAGATAG
>NW_007053237.1:0-651 GCF_000164805.1 Carlito syrichta
CTAGCATATTGCTAAATGGTCGAAACTGGACCATTTCCCCTGAAAACTGGAACAAGACAAGGCTGCCCACTGTGAACCCTCTTGTTCAATATTGTGTTGGAAGTCCTATCTCAAGCAAATAGACTTCAGAAGGAAATCGGGGGTATTCAAATAGGAAAAGAGGAAGTCAAGTTATCCCTCTTTGCTGATCCTATACGTTGAAAATCCAAGAGAATCTGTCAAAAACCTGCTTGCACTGATAAAAGAAGGTCTAAGGGTACAAAATAAATAGGCAAAAGACAATTGTATTCCTCTACACCAACAACAAGCAGGCAGAGAACCAAATAAAAAGCACAATCCTATTCACAATAGCTACCAAAAAAATGAAATATCTCGGCACTTTCCTAACCAGAGAAGTGAAAGACCTTTACAATGAAAATTGCAAAGCACTGCTTAAAGAATTCCAAGAAGACACAAACAAATGCAAAATTATTCCATGCTCATGGATAGGAAGAATCGACATTGTTAAGATGTCCATCCTACCAAAAGCAATCTAGAGATTCAACACAATACCCATTAAGTTACTAACATCATTCTTCTCAGACCTGGAAATGACAATACAGAAATTCATATGGAAATATAAACAACCACAAATAGCTAAAATAATCCTTA
>NW_007053238.1:0-893 GCF_000164805.1 Carlito syrichta
TCACACACACACACACACACACACACACACACACGTGTCTGGGGCGAGCCCACTCCCTCAGAATAACAAAGAGCAAGGAACTGGCCAAGTTGGTGGTGGCTCAGGCAGGAATCGGTCATCTCTGGCCCTGCAGGCTGGTGCAGGGAGCACGGCAAAGCCCAGGGTTAGCATGGATAGAAGATGGAGGGTGTACCTACCAGAAGGGCAGCCTCCGCCCAGGTGTGATCATACTTCACCTTGTCTTGCATGTTTGCATCTCATTGATAGTTCTGATGATGATGTGGGGGATTCCAGGGCGTTCTGGGGGTTCCAGTGTGGACCCAATGAACCAGTGACCCTGTGAATGCACTTGCTTTGCGGAGGGGAGGGTGTGGGCTGCATTGAGCGGGAAGGACAGAACAAGGGACTGCGGTGTAACAGGTCCAGCGGGCGGGCCAGTGTTGGGCAGCAGCAGTGGTGGATCCCTGGCCGCCCAAATGACAGCTCCGTAGATGTTTTCTCGGCCCTTCTCACAACACTCTAACTTTGCGTGATATGGGATGCCACACACACGGTCACCGTATGCACGCTTGATGCATGCCCCCTTATCTGGCCACGCCCTGGAATCCTTGCGTGACATCCTCCCGTCGCCCTCCAATGTAGCCCCCTCTCCAAATTCACGGGACGCTGCCCGCCCCATGTATGCTGGGCTGCGTGTTTCCCTCTGTCCTACCCCGGCCAAAGAACATAGACACGGTGGCCTTTTGTAACTTGCTGTGCACAAATCCATCCTGCAACTCACGCCTCTGTCCCATGCACTCACACTCACACACTCGTTCACACTGGGACAACTCCACTTTGCTGGACTCCCTCAACCCTGCTCTGGCTATGTTGGGAGGATTCCCAGGGCCTTG
>NW_007053239.1:0-857 GCF_000164805.1 Carlito syrichta
AGTTGGCATGTGTTACCTTACATGGCAATAGAGGTTTTGCCAATGTAATTAAGGATACTGAACTTGAGATGAAAAGGTTATCCCACACTTCCAAAAGAAGTCCATTCTATCCTATAAATCCTTAAAAGTAAAGAAGACTTCTTGGTTTTGGTGAGAGAATAGGATGTGAAAAAAAAGAGGAGCAGAGAAACACAACTGGAAACAGACTTTCCTTGTGCTGCTGGCTCTGAAGAAGAAGGAGGGGACCAGGAGCTAGGGAATAATGGCAGCCTCCAGAAACTGGAGAAAGGAAGAATGCAGGTGCTCTCCTAGACTCTCCAGAACAAAAATCAGCCCTGCCAACATTCCGATCTCACACCAATGAGGCCCATGGTTGGCGTCTGCCCTCCAGAACTGTATACTAATCAATTTATATCATTTAAGCTATGAATTTGTGGTGACTTGTTTGAGAAGCAATGGAAAACTAACATGGGCAACTCCTCGGGTCACCTCCCATTGTGGTAGCATTTCTGTCTTCTCAATAAATTCTGCTTTTTTTTTCTTTTCAAATCATGCTGTACCGGACAGCCCTTTATTTCAAAGCTATTGTTACAGTTCAATTTTATTAGATATGAAATAGAGAACTGGAGAAATATAAACAATATGGATTCTTTTTCTTTTTAAAGATGAGGTACAATTCAGAGTTAAGTATACAAAGGTTCATTATGCAGGTACCCTTGTTGATGGGGTGTTCCCCCCCCCACCAGCAGAATCTCACTACCGATAATCCTGTCCCCCCACCTCTGGCAATTTCTCACTACTAACAGATCTTTTCTTATAGTGTTACAATAATTTGTTTAAGGTCCACTTATGAGTAA
>NW_007053240.1:0-579 GCF_000164805.1 Carlito syrichta
GGGATTGGTTCCAATTTTTGTCCATTTAGGAGTATGCTGGCTGTGGGTTTCTCATAGATGGCTTTTACTATTTTGAGGTATGTTCCCCGTATGCCTAGATGTTCAAGGGTTTTTATCAAGAAGGGGTGCTGGATTTTATCAAAAGCTTTTTCTGCATCTAGTGATATGATCATGTGGTTTTTGTTTTGACATCTGTTGATGTATTTAATTTCATTTATGGTTTTACGTATGTTGAACCAGCCTTGCATACCAGGAATGAAGCCTACTTGGTCATGGTGGATGATTTTTGAGATGTATTGCTGAATCCGGTTTGCTAGGATCTTGTTGAGAATTTTAGCATCTATGTTCATCAAAGATATTGGCCTGAAGTTCTCTTTCTTTGTTGGATCTTTACCTGGCTTGGGTATCAATGTGATGTTGGCTTCGTAAAATGATTTGGGGAGAGTTCCATCTTTTTCAATTGCCTGGAATACCTTCAGTAGGCTTGGTATCAGCTCCTCCTTAAATGTCTTGTAGAATTCTGCTGGAAAGCCATCTGGACCAGGGCTTTTTTTTTTTTGTAAGAAAGTTTTCTTATTA
>NW_007053241.1:0-548 GCF_000164805.1 Carlito syrichta
GCCATTATAATAGCTGCCTTGTTTTCTGGCACTTCCGGGTTCATAGGAGTGTACCACCTGAAGGCTTCCATAATTCTTTCTAGGAAGGCAGCTGGACTTTCATCGTTATCTTGTCTAACATCATATACCCTGGCCAAATCGGTAGGCTTGCGTGCCGCAGCCCTGAGACCCGCCATTCGAGTCTGGCGAAAGACTCGGAGCCTCTCCTTACCTTCTGCCATGTTGAAGTCCCATGCAGGGTGGGACAAGGGAAAGACTGCATTGATGAAGTCCGGATTCTGGGTAGGCTGCCTGTCTTCTCCCAGAACCAATTTCCGGGCTTCCACCTGGATGCCTTCCCTTTCCTCCATGGTTAAAGAGAAACTTTAAAAGCATTTGACAATCATCCCAGGTGGGCTGGTGGGTAAAAAGAATACTTTCTAGTAGGTCAGTAAGATCTTTTGGATTATCAGAGAATTTAGCAGTTTGGGTCTTCCAATTGTATAAATCAAAGGTGGAGAACGGCCAATAGTGCAGGGGTTGTTCTCCAGTTTCATCTGGGGGCCTGA
>NW_007053242.1:0-693 GCF_000164805.1 Carlito syrichta
CAGGGACCTGGACACCCGCTCACAAGCCACACTTAGACAGCCTCTCCCAGCATTTTCTTGCAGGGGATTGGGGGGTTGTTGATTAAAAAGAAGAAAAGAGAAGAAAGAGAAAATGGTGCTTAGTTTCTGCATCCCAGGATTCGCAAGGATACAAGCCCAGATGCTGTGGCACCAACCACTGCACCAGGAGAGACCTGGCTGCTTAGCACCCTAGCCCTCATTCAGTCAGCCTCTCACACACCCACTCGCTCACCAGCACACACACAACATTTTCCATATACTCACTCACTCACACGGGGACTCGCATAGTCTGATTGGCTCAGCCACCATCTTCCCTGTCTCTCCAAGTTTCTCTTTTTTAACAAATTCTTTGGTAGTGGACGATCTCTGATGTCAGAACTTGATTATTTTCCTGGTGAACAGTTTTTAGGCCTGTAGAGTTACACCTGAAATAAATTTCACCACAGAAAAGCTAATTTATAATGGCATTGAATTCAACACTTAATGAAGTAATAGTTATAAAACTTCACTGACATTTGTTGGAAAAGTATACCACAGTCCATAAGCATTTTGCAGGACTCTACATATGTGTTTCAAATGCTGGAGAGGATACAAAGATGCATTCTCAAAGAATATAAAGTTCAGTCGAGGGATGAGATAAAGTGGAGGATGACTGAGCAGACACCATCTGTC
>NW_007053243.1:0-758 GCF_000164805.1 Carlito syrichta
ATCAGTCACCTTCAAGGTACTCAGGTTTTATTTTTTTTGAGTTGGAGTCTCACTTTGATGCCCAAGCTGGAGTGCAGTGGCACACTCATGGCCTCCACAGCCTTGACCTGCTGTGTGCTGGTGATCCTCCCACTGCAGCTGTCCAAGTAGCTGAAACTACAGGTGCACGCTACCACACCTGGCTGTTTGTTTGTTTACTGTAGAGACAAGGTCTTGCAAGTTGCCTGGGTTGGTCTTCAACCCGTGGAATTAGACAATTCACTTGCTCTGACCTCCCAAAGTGCTGGGACTACAGGCTGAACCACCGAGTCCGGCCAGTACTCACAGTTTGAAGCAATACAACTGTCAAGACATGTATTCCACTGCTCGAAGTCATTTTTAAGTTTGATAATTGGGCTGCCTTTAAGTACTTCTGTGTTTTCTGTTTCACCGTTTCCACATCAGGAAAACATTTCCCTTTGAGGACTTTTTTTCATTGAGGAAAAAAATAGTCGCTGGGGCCAAGATTAGGTGAATAGAGAGGGTGGGGGAATGGGGTTCATGGTCATAAACTGATGAACACTCCACGTGGTGTGAGCAGGTGTACTCATAAGTCACCCATCAGGAAAACAGGCAAACACAGTAAAAAAAAAAAAAAAATCACCAAAGCTGAACACAGCCTCTTGCAACAATGTTAATTGCTAACTGATGTTGATGGGTTCCCACGATACTTATCTAACGGAGAGACCCTCCCCAAAATAATTCTGGCTGTTAAAAAA
>NW_007053244.1:0-918 GCF_000164805.1 Carlito syrichta
AGTGCAGGCCACACTTGTTCATGTGTTCTTTGCAGTGTTTTAAGGAAAAAAGGAGTTGCTGATCATCAAATTCAACAAGTACTTCAGGTTTTAAATTGGGAATAATAGGCGGTGGAATGCCAAATATGATTTCAAAAGGGGTGAGGCCCATTTTATAGGGGGAATTGCATACCCTATAGAGGGCGAAGGGGAGGAGAGCCACCCAGTCACCGTCAGTCTCCAGGGTTAGTTTAGTTAGGGTCTCTTTTAATGTTCTATTCATACGTTCTACCTGTCCTGAACTTTGGGGTCTATATGCACAATGTAACTTCCAATCTGCCCCAAGAACCTGAGCTAGCCCCTGTGTTACCTTAGAGATGAAGCCTGGTCCATTGTCTGAACCTATCTGGATAGGGAAGCCATACCTTGGCATGATGTCTTCTAGGAGCTTCTTGGCCACTACTTGTGCTGTCTCATGTTTAGTAGGAAACCCTCAGTCCAGCCTGAAAAGGTATCTATAAACACCAGTAAATACTTATAATCATACTTCCCAGGTTTTACCTCAGTGAAGTCCACTTCCCAGTATGCTCCTGGCTGGTCTCCTCTAAGTCTGGTTCCTGGGTTAGATCTGTGTGTAGAGGCATTAGTCACTTGGCAAGCATGGCACTCATCCACGATTTGTGCAATTTTGTGGTGTGAGTCTTTGATGGTATTTTTGCATGGCGTGTTAGGTCTCTCATCCTTTTTACTCCCATATGCATACTTCTGTGCATTTTTGTGAGGAGCTGTTGCCCTAATTTTTCTAGTAGAATTACACTGCAATCTGCTGCTCTCCACCAACTGTGCAAACATTGCACCATTGGTTGCTGTTGATCCAATCGAGATCTTTTTTTGTATACTCAGGGACACCTGGAAATGCTGGTGCCCCTGGGTCTGGCA
>NW_007053245.1:0-761 GCF_000164805.1 Carlito syrichta
TTATTTTATTCACAAAAAACTAAAAAAGATTTGTTTAAAAATTAGTTTGACAACCCTCCTAATATTGGCTCAGTATAGCATTACAATTTTACATTGAGGATTAAATTTGACTTACATTAACCCTGTCAAAACAAAGTTTCCATTCTTTAGGAATCTGCTAATTTACTTTTTTTAAATCAGTACTTTTTTCTTTGTCTTTTGACCACACATAGGCCATAGTAAAAAATCTCCAGAGTGAACAGAATGTCTATGTATCAGGAAATGAAAGGACTAATTTTCCTCATTCTCATTCTTTTGGCCACATGACATCCTAAGAACAGAGTATAATAGAACAAGTTTAAGGTTTCTGAAGAGGACTGCAGTTATCTAGACAATCATTGCTAGAATTCTGTCAGTTACCATGTCGGCTACCATGTAACATTTTTGCCATCTGTGTAGAATAAATCTCTCCAGTAAAGGGAGGACTCAAAAGGCAAAAACAAACAAACAAAAAAAACACAATTAAGTGGATAATATTTTCCTTTTTAAACTGTCATTATCCTCACTTACAATCAAAGAGTTCAACTCTGATTCAACCAATCAATATGCTAGGAGAATAAATACTTTGTATTGTACAGAAAGAGACACCTTGCTTATGCTGGCATCATCACTCTACATCAATGTTAAAATAAAAGGTTTAGCACTTTATTTCTGATGACAATGCTCTCCAGTAAGTTGAGGATCTGGGACTTGTTTCAGAGGGAAGAAAAGGAGGATACATG
>NW_007053246.1:0-828 GCF_000164805.1 Carlito syrichta
AGCAAATTTAGGTTAATGAGATTTAAGGAAAGAAGCCATCTCTATAACATAAACGGGCAAGTTGAGACAGTATATCTTGATGCAAAAACTGCAGCAAGTTATCCAGAAGATCTAGATAAGAACTCTGATAAAGATGGCTATACTGCATCACAGATTTTTAAAGTAGATAACATAGCCTTATATAAGAAAAAGATGTCATGTAGGACTTTTGTACCTAGAGAGAAAAAATCAATGCCTGGCTTCAGATCTTCAGAAGACAGCTGGTAATTTTAAGTTGAAGCCAATGCTCATTTACCATTTCAAAAATCTTTGGGCCATTAACACTAATGCTAAATCTACTCTGCCTGTGTTCTAGAAATGGAATGAAAGACCCTGGATGGCAGCACATCTGTTTACAGCTTGTTTAAATGGGTTATGGAATATTTCAAACCCACTTCTAAGAACTCATACTCAGAAAAAAAGATTTCTTTAAAAATATTAGTGTTCATTGACAATGCAGTTAGTCACACAAGAGATCTGATGGAAGTGTACAAAAAGAGTAATGTTTCTGAAGCCCATGGATGAAAGAGTAATTTTGACTTTCAAGTCTTATTATTTAAGAAATACATTTCAGGCTGGGCTCCGTGGCTCAGCCTATAATCCCGCGCCTTTGGGAGGCTGAGGTGAGTGGATTGCCTGAGTCTGTGGGTTGGAGACCCACCTGGGCAGTGAGACCTCATCTCTACAATAAATCAAAAAATCAGCCAGGCATGGTAGCGCATGCCTGTAATTCCGGCTACTCGGAACGCTGCGGTGGAATGATCGCCGGAGCCCAGCAGGTCGAGGCTG
>NW_007053247.1:0-1029 GCF_000164805.1 Carlito syrichta
CAATCGGACTCCCTGAGGCAGAAAGAGAAACAGAGACCACATTGGAACAAACTTTCCACGAGATCATTCAAGAAAATTTCCCTTATCTAATCAGTGATACAAAAATTCAAACACAAGAGATTCAGAGAACCCCCGCAAGACAACAAATGAAAAGACCAACTCCTAGACACATAATAATTCGCCTAAATAAAGTAGGCACAAAAGAAAAAATCCTAAAGGCAGCAAGAGAAAAAGGCCAGATCACCCACCATGGAAGACCAATCAGAATAGCAGCAGATTTATCTGCAGAAACCCTGCAGGCTAGGAGAGCTTGGAGCCCTATCTTCAAAGTCCTAAAGGATAAACAATTTCAACCAAGAATAACCTACCCAGCCAAGCTAAGCTTCATCAGTGAGGGAGAATTAAAATCTTTCCCAGATATCCAATCCCTAAGAACTTATGCAGCCACAAAACCATCTCTACATGAAACACTTAAGAAAGTACTAAACACAGAAGAAAAGGAAAAAAGAACAACGTTCTTCACAAGAGTACAGGGAAAAGAATAAAATATACACGAACCAACCCCAAAATGAAAAGAAAGACAAAAAAAAAAAACCTAAGTGGAAGAACAACAACTATATAAGAACTCAATGATAGGGATGAACTCTCACATTTCAATAATTAGTCTGAATGTGAAAGGACTAAACGCACCACTGAAAAGACATAGAATGACAACATGGATAAAATATCACCAGGCAACAATATACTGCCTTTAAGAGACCCATCTCACTAGAAAGGACATACACAGACTCAAAGTAAGAGGATGGGAAACAAATTTTCAGGCGAATGGAACACAAAAGAAAGGAGGAGTCGCGATCCTAATTTCAGACAAAATACCATTTAAGTTATCAAAAATTAAAAAAGATACAGAGGGCCACTACATAATGATAAAAGGTTCACTCCATCAACAAGAAATATCTATCCTAAACATATATGCACCCAACATAGGCGCACCAACATTCATAAAGCAACTTCTAGGAAAACTAAAGA
>NW_007053248.1:0-740 GCF_000164805.1 Carlito syrichta
CTTGAGGGGAAAAATATAAAATACCTAAATTTCAAAAGATGGACTACTACCATACTCTTTGCTCTCTGTCTTTGAGTGTCCAAAGATAGAGGATTTCACAGTATGTTTTCAATCATTCAACTTTTGCAAACATATACAAATAGGCTCCTCACTAGCAGTCCTGTTTGGGCAATTAATAGCAAGCAATATGCTTGAATTAGAGGTCCAATTTCCTCTTGAATGCAGTTTCTCCTCTTCTTGGCAACAAAGCCATTTGCAGAGATCTGGAAATCACGAGTTTCCTAAGTGGAAGGAGGTGCTGGTCTGGTTCACCTGAAAATATCCGTTCAGATTGACTGGTGTTTTATAGTAACATTTCAAGACCCAGTTTATGTTATTGATGACAATGGAGTCAGGGTTGCCTTAGTTAGGTGAGTTTGCATAGGGCTCATAGCTGCGTCAAGCCAGCATGGGGTTGATCTGAGCCACGTTCTGCACCACATCCCTAGGGATGTGGCCAGTCCACTTGGAGGGCACTTCCAAGTTCACAGGCTTGATGACCTGGCTTGATGACTGGTGTTGGACAGAGAGACACCACCAAGCTTGTCAATGTGGTCCTCGCAGTGCAAAACAGTATCACTCCAGGCAATGCCCAGGAAATCAAGGATGAGCTTGAGGGAGTGCTGCAGTGCAACACCAGCTGCTTGTAGTACAGGGGCAGACACTTGTCCTTGCCCACCTCCATGCACTGTGCATACATA
>NW_007053249.1:0-725 GCF_000164805.1 Carlito syrichta
CGGGCTTGGGTATCAATGTGATGTTGGCTTCGTAGAATGATTTGGGGAGAGTTCCATCTTTTTCAATCGCCTGGAATACCTTCAGTAGGATTGGTATCAGCTCCTCCTTAAATGTCTTGTAGAATTCTGCTGGAAAGCCATCTGGACCAGGGCTTTTTTTTGTAGGTAGTTTTCTTATTATGTAGTCGATTTTCTTGATTGTTATTGGTCTATTTAGGGTCTCAATTTCTTCTGGTTTCAAACTAGGTAGGTTGTGTGATGTCAGAAAGTCCTCCATTTCCTTAAGATTTTCAAGTTTGTTTCCATATAAGTGTGCATGGTAGTCTCTAATGATCTTTTGTATTTCTTCAGGGTCAGATGTGACTTCATCCTTTGTGTTTCTGATTGTGCTTATTTGGGTTTTTTCTCTTTTTTTTTCTTGGTCAGTCTAGCTAGGGGACCATCGATCTTGTTTATCCTTTTGAAGAACCAGCTTTTTGTTTCATTGATTTTTTTGTATTATCTTTTTGTCTTCTATGTCCTGGATTTGGGCTTTTATTTTGGTGATCTGGATTCTTCTGCTGCAATTAGGGTTTTTGTGGTCTTGCTTTTCCAGCTTCCTTAGGTGACTTGTTAGGCTGTTAACGTGTGTTCCTTCCATTTTCTTCATGTGTGTTTGTAGGGATATAAATTCCCCTTACTACAGCTTTTAACGCATCCCAGAGATTATGAAAAAATTCTTTTTT
>NW_007053250.1:0-742 GCF_000164805.1 Carlito syrichta
AAATTAACAACCTAAATACTAAGTTCACATTATTCACCATTTCAAATACATTTTTACCCACCTTGAAACTGATTTTTCTTTCCAAATAGGCATACAGATTACTAAATTCTTTTTTCATCTTTTAAATTGTAAAATTTAAATCTAGGTTCCATATTTGAGAGAAGAGATGAGGAGACACAGTCATAAGGAAATGATGCCATGTGTAGACCACAGTAAACAACTGAATCAAACTAACTGAAATTTTAGTGATAAAAAAAATAAAACTTGCTGGGCTCGGTGGCTCAGCCTGTAATCCCATGCATTTGGGAGGCTGAGGTGAGTGGACTGCCTGAATCCGCGGGTTTCAGACCCACCTGGGCAACTTGGTGAGACCTCATCTCTACAATAAATAAAAAATGTAGCCGGGCATGGTAGCGTGCACCTGTAGTTCCAGCTACTTGGAAGGCTGAGGCGGAAGGATCGTTGGAGCCCGTCGGGTCGAGGCTGCGGTGGTCGGGAGTGGCCACTGCACTCCAGTCTGGGCGACAGAGTGAGACTCTATCTCAAAAATAAATAAATAAATGAAAATAAATAAAATAAATAAATAAATAAAACTCTATTTGCAAAACTATATAAGCAAGGCTCGCGAGCCGGTAAGATTGCTAAAATTATGCTTATGTGCACCTTTTGGGCTGACCTCAATCACAAGTCAATGTTTTTCAATTGCTAAGGATACCTGATTATTACCTAAAATCATAATGCA
>NW_007053251.1:0-936 GCF_000164805.1 Carlito syrichta
CCTTCCAACGATATTCCCCATCTCCGTGGAGCCAGCCTAGACACCAAGCTGGGCCTTTTTCTTGGCTTCTGCACTTAAGTGTCTGTTCCACTCTGATCTCATCAGTCAGCAAGTCTTTTGGATTCTCCCTCCTGCGATTCCTAAAGTTCTTCCCAGCCTTTACCCATTTCCTTGGTGTAGAAGGTAAGACCCTCAAATCTCTCATCCTGTTTACTCAAATAGGATCATGGGTCACAAGAGAATACTTTCTGAGAAATGCATCATTAGGCAATTTTGTGGTTGCACAGACATCATGGAGTATACATACACAAACCTAGGTGTTACATCTATTTTATTGACATATATATATTTCATATAGAAAACCAAGTGTCCCAGCACCTTGGTGAACATCAGTCATCTCCCCTGCCTGATCTGCAATGCCAGGATCAAGTGCCATAGATTGCACTTCCATTTATGCTCTATTGTGTTCTCATGGAACCATGAGGTCCATTGTTGACCGAAATGTCATTGTGCACACATGACTGTAGTTTTTAAATAAACCCCCATTGTGTCCTGCTTCGTTCCTTCCCAATGCATTCTCAGACACTGCCAAAGAGTTTTCTAGCTTGTAAATCTATCCACATTAATCTCCTACTCAAAATTCTTTAATTACATCTCATGGACTTAAATAATGATAATAACAATTATGACCTCTTTTATTTATTTATTTTTTTGAGTTCCTACAATGTCCTATTTGTCAGGAACTCAAAAAAGTGCATTTTAAATATATTATATGAAAAAATGATATTTATGTCTATGTGAGCTGGTTTTACTGTTATATTTACTTCTTCTACACAAAACCAAATCCTTAATAGTTAACATTCTTAAGAATTTAACTCCTATAAACTTCAAAGCAACCTGGATGGACGTAGAATCAATAACACTGAGTGATCTATC
>NW_007053252.1:0-716 GCF_000164805.1 Carlito syrichta
AATTCCTGGTTACAGCAATCAGAGAAGAGGAGGTGATCAGGGGTAACCAGATAGGAAAAGAAGAAATCAAGTTATCTCTCTTTGCAGGTGACATTATTGTATACCTTGAAAACCCAGGAGAATCTGCCAAAAACCTCAATGGCACTGATGAAGAACTTTGGGAGAGTCTGCAGGTATAATATAAATGTACAAAAGACAATCACATTTCTATCCACCAATAATAAACAGAAATCCAAATAAAAAACACAATTCCATTTACAATAGCCACAAAAAAATGAAATACTTTGGCATCTTCCTAACCAGAGATGTAAAAGACCTTTCAATGGAAACTACAAAACACTACTCAAAGAAATCAAAGATGACACAAAAAAGTGGAAAAATATTCCATGCTCATGAATTGGAGGAACCAACATTGCTGAGATGTCCATTTTACCTTAGGCAATCTACAGATATAATGCAATACCCATCAAATTACCAGCAGCATTCTTCTCAGACTTAGAAAAAAACAATACAGGAATTCATATGGAAACATAAACAACCAAGAATACCCAAAATAATCCTCAGCAAAAAAAAAGAAAGAAAGAAAGAAAAAAGAGCAGACGGTATCACACTCCCAGACTTTAAACAATACTATAAAGCTACAATAATCAAAACAGCGCTGGCATTGGTACAAGAACAGGAATATAGACCAATGGAATAGAATTGAGATCCCAGAA
>NW_007053253.1:0-769 GCF_000164805.1 Carlito syrichta
CAGTGTTTTGTATTTTCATTATAAAGGTCTTTCACGTCTCTGGTTAGGAAGATGCCAAGGTATTTCATTTTTTTTGTGGCTATTGTGAATGGAATTGTGTTTTTTATTTGGGTTTCTGTTTGTTTATTATTGGTGTAGAGAAATGCGATTGTCTTTTGTACATTTATTTTGTATCCTGAGACTTTGCCAAAGGCCTTTATCAATGTAAGGAGGCCTTTGACAGATTCTCTTGGGTTTTCGAGGTACACCATCATATCATCTGCATAGAGAGATAACTTGACTGCCTCTTTTCCTATTTGAATACCTCTGATTGCCTCCTCTTCTCTGATTGCTCTAGCCAGGACTTCCAATACTATGTTGAACAGGAGGGGAGAGAGTGGGCATCCTTGTCTAGTTCCAGTTTTCAGGGGAATTGGTTCCAATTTTTGTCCATTTAGGAGTATGCTGGCTGTGGGTTTCTCATAGATGGCTTTTATTATTTTGAGGTATGTTCCCCGTATGCCTAGATGTTCAAGGGTTTTTATCAAGAAGGGGTGCTGGATTTTATCAAAAGCTTTTTCTGCATCTAATGATATGATCATGTGGTTTTTGTTTTGACATCTGTTGATGTATTTAATTACATTTATGGTTTTACGAATGTTGAACCAGCCTTGCATGCCAGGAATGAAGCCTACTTGGTCATGGTGGATGATTTTTGAGATGTATTGCTGAATCCGGTTTGCTAGGATTTTGTTGAGAATTTTAGCATCTGTGTTCATCAAAGATATTG
>NW_007053254.1:0-1468 GCF_000164805.1 Carlito syrichta
TTTAAAAAGGAACAATAATAATAATGTCTACCTTAAAGAGTGGTTGGAATATTTAAATAAGATAATATGTAGAGTGCAATTAGTACAGTGTCTGACATCATAAGATATCAGGTAACGTTAGCATCTGATAGTTTCCATCTTCTCATCCAATTACTGCAATGCTTTTGTAATTTGTTTCACTGACTCTAGGCTTGCCTCCATTTAGAATCATTCCTATTGCATCTAAACCCACTTATTTAAGGTAAAACTGGTTCATGGTGCCCCCTTGAATCTGAATGTGTCCCTGAAGGGAAAAGATGGCATTATCTTAAAGGAATGATTGTAGAAAGTTGGGACACAGTATAAGAAAAGATCAAGAGACAGTGAGGCAAACCAGTGTTGATAACACCAGGAAGTTGTTACCATCCTTAGAGTTGAAAGACCAAGAAGAGTAAAAATGGTACTGCAATGATGTGGGCAGTGATTGTAAGTGAACGCAGCCTGGCAGACACCAGGACCTTGGATAGAAGAACATAGCCATTCATCCTTGCAAAGGATAAGCCAGGGTCATCAGTATTTCAACTCCTCTTCTTTTCCATTCGCTGAACTCAAGTCGCTGCCTCATATTGATGAAACCATCCAGAAACCAGAGGATTGGGGAACTCCATGAAGGAAACTCATAGAGGTCAGTCTATTGGACCACAGAATTGAGGGAGAAGAGTAGATGGATCTGAACGCCTAATGCAGAATACCCAACATACCTCTGTATAAAACAAAACAAAATACAGCCCTTTAAACAGTTTTCCATTATTCCAAGAATATAGACTTATCTTCTTTCATACTCTGATCTGTTTCTTCATACTTCTCTGTTTCATTACTTGATTTTCCTGTGACTGACATTCTAAACTCCATTCACATTAAAATATGATTACATCTTTGAATTTATCATGCTATCTGTATGTTGCCTTGATTTTGTATATGTGGTTCCCTTTCTTTGTATAATCCTGTCTCTGCACCATTCCACTTTTTTAAAATCTGGTGAATTTCTAGGTTTTCTTCAGATTTCAGCTTCCTTTGAGAAGCTTTTACCTGCTCCTAAAGCACTTTGTAGTTATAACAATATATTATAATTTGTTGTTTATCCTCTTTGCAAATGGTTTATCAAGTTACTGTTGCAGTGCCTCATATTAAGTTAGGGTTGATTATTATTGAATTAAGTGAATAAGTCAAAGAGGATTTTTCAAAGGAACTAATAGACCAAATCTATAAAAGATCGTTCAACATGTCTGTAGAAATGTAGAACAATGTCTCCATAACACTTGTGTCTTCTTGATTTATTTCCATGTGTCATTGCTGAATTGTTACTGTGCAATCTAGGGATCAAATTTTCCAAAAATCAATGATTAACTTATGGAATTTTAAAGTCTGTGTCTACTTGCATCCAACTAGTTATCTTTTATTTCATTGGCATAATTGATAGTCATCATAG
>NW_007053255.1:0-734 GCF_000164805.1 Carlito syrichta
CAGCTTTTCTAAAGGAAAACTTCTGTGTGTATTCTTTATTTTGGAGTTGCAGTCTCACTCTGTCACCCAGACTGGAGTGCAGTGGCCGCTCCCGGCCACCGCAGCCTCCACCTGCTGGGCTCCGGCGATCCTTCCGCCTCAGACTTCCAGGTAGCTGGAACTACAGACGCGCGCTACCACGCCCGGCTAATTTTTGATTTGTTGTAGAGATGAGGTCTCGTCAAGTTGCCCAGGTGGGTCTGGACTCTGCGGGCTCAGGCAATCCACTCACCTCGGCCTCCCAAAGTGCTGGGCTTACAGGCTGTGCCACCGAGCCCGGCCTATTTGTATTCTTTAAAAAAAAAAGTGGTGCTCCTCTTCTGCCAGCCAGAAAAAGCCAAGGACAAAGTGAGAAGCTGCAGCACCTGCTGTTGAACCAGGGACCTGGACCCCCGCTCACAAGCCACACTTAGACAGCCTCTCCCAGCATTTTCTTGCAGGGGGTTGGGGGGTTGTTGATTAAAAAGAAGAAAAGAGAAGAAAGAGAAAATGGTGCTTAGTTTCTGCATCCCAGGATTCGCAAGGATCCAAGCCCAGATGCTGTGGCACCAACCACTGCACCAGGAGAGACCTGGCTGCTAGCACCCTAGTCCTCATTCAGTCAGCCTCTCACACACCCACTCGCTCACCAGCACACACACAACATTTTTCCATATACTCACTCACTCACACGGGGACTCGCATAGTCTGATTGG
>NW_007053256.1:0-798 GCF_000164805.1 Carlito syrichta
CCTGAAGATAGGTGATGATGATAGATAGATGATATAAGATAGACAGATAGACACACACATATATAAACGTTTATGTATCATATATTTACCCTAAATATTAAACTCTTAACCACTGAATTTTTTTTTTTTTTTGAGTTGGTGTCTCACTCCATCATCCAGGCTGGAGTGCAGTGGCATGCTCACAGCAACACCAGCATTGACCTGGTGGACTCCAGTGATCCTTCTGCCTCAGCCTTCCAAGTAGCTGGAACTACAGGTGCATGCTACCATGCCCAGCTAATTTTGGCTTTATTGTAGAGATGAGGTCTTGCCAAGTTGCCCAGGTGGATCTCAAACCCGTGGTCTCAGGCAATTCACTCAACTCGGCCTCCCAAAGTGGTGGGATTGCAGTCTGAGCCACTGAGCCCAGACTGAAATTTCTTAATGGCTCTCCCCAATACCTACTAGTGAGTCATCCTCATTCATTTGTCATGCAAGGTCTTTTATGATATGACCCCACCCTCTCTCATCATTTAATGACTCATTTTCTCTCTACATTTCCAATGTTTTAACCACATTTGACCACTATGTGTCTGCTTCTGTATCTGCTCATGGTGTTTACTCAGAATGTCCAGTCATCCTCAGTTCCTCTACCTGGAAACCCCCAACTCATCTTTCTTTCGTTTTTTTTTTTGGAGTTGGAGTCTCACTCTGTCACCCAGACTGGAGTGCAGTGGCATGTTCCCAGCCATCACAGCCTCAACCTGCTGGGCTCTGGTGATCCTTCTGCCTCAGCCTTCCAGGTAGCTGGGAATTACA
>NW_007053257.1:0-824 GCF_000164805.1 Carlito syrichta
AGGCAATGTAGAGATTCTAATAAGATGTAAGTGTAGTGGTCCAAAAGTCTAGCCTTAAATTCAGTCTTAAGGCCAGAGACATGACCATATGTCTGTATTTATGATGTGTGTTTGAAAGGTAGGTGTATTGTTTTTAAAAAAGTTTTCCTTTGTTTGTTTATTTGTTTATGTTTTAAAGTTGTGGGGTACAATTCAGGATTAAATTGCCAACAACATTCTTTTCAGACCTTGAAACAATACAGAAATGCACTTGGAAACATAAATGGCCATGAAAAGCCAAAACGATCCTTAGCAAAATAAACAAAGCAGGAGATGCCACACTTCTAGACTTTAAACTTTTTTATACAGCTACATTAATTAAAACAGCCTGTTATTGATACAGGAATAGGCATATAGACTAACGAAATAGGATAGAAATTCCAGAAGCAAACCTCAATTTCTCAACCTACTAATTTTTGACAAAGTCTCCACTGACAACCACTGGGAAGAAGAGAACTTATTTAGTAAATGGTACTGTGAAAACTGTCTGACCACATGCAGAAGATTGAAACAGGACCTCTACCTATCATCATATACAAAAATCAACTCCAAATGGATCAATGACCTAAAAATATATCTTAAAGTATGAAAATCTTAGAAAGCACAGGAGACACTTTACAAAAGTTGGAATAGGCAATGTATTCCTAATGAAGGCCTCAAAAGCCCATGCCGTAAGAGATAAGATGGACAAGTGGGACCTCATCAAACTAAAAATCTTCTGCAAAGCAAAAGAACCATCAAGAGTGTGGGGAGACAGTCCACAGAATGGGCAAACTATTTACCAG
>NW_007053258.1:0-907 GCF_000164805.1 Carlito syrichta
GCAGTGGCAGATGCTGCTACAGATCATATGATAGCTATTAAAGCAGAAAGTTCCAAGACTAAAGCTGCAACAAACCTACAAGGCCTATTTAACATTGCTGTGGCTTGTTCTAAAATATAAGTACCTGGAGAAGAATACCACGGTTCCTGTAGCTGAACAGGCACAAAAACGTTAAGAAGGATGCCTTAACAGAAATACTTGATATGGGTTATCAATAATACAATTAGACAAAGTACAATTTTCACAATTAATTTCAACATGAACAAAATTATATATTACTGAGTAAATAGAATGAGCATTAGCAATTAACAAAACATATGGGGAATCAACACAAGCCTGTAAAAAGGTTGTAAAACCAGAATGAGGACAATAAAGTGTTGCAGGACCTGTTGCTGCAAACAATCAATAAAACTGAGTCTGTAATGAATGATTAGAGGACAGAGAAGTTTGAAACATGGATGTAGCCCATCCATACGGGTGCTTTCTAGTTGTGGCAAGCGTAGAGCCATTAAAACCCCAGTCACTAATATATAGTTTTTCACCGGGTACAGGATAGTCCACCTTAGAGTTATAAGCACAGTCTCTTCATTTTGGGAAGCCAGCATCTCATCATGTGAGTGACCAGTCCTTTTCTGTATCCTTGAAGGGGCAAGCAGACACGCTGAGGCGATGAAGCTCTAGTCGCATGGCTAGGGGTAGTTCCTCCAGGCATTAACATCTCCAGTCGCCAACCGTTCTTGATACTGTCCTGATAAGGGCTTTCTGTACTCAGAGACTTAAAGGTAGACATTAAGCAAGAAGGCTGGTAATTATTAAAAGCAGAAAAACAAATAGGGAGGGAGTTGGAATGTCCTTTATAAGAAAAATTACGATTAGTAACATGTTTGACTTGAGCATGAAATAAAGG
>NW_007053259.1:0-551 GCF_000164805.1 Carlito syrichta
AGTCTTGTTTAAGAAAATCTTCTTAATCCAAGGTCAGAAAGATATTTACCTATACTTCTATGATGGTTAATTTTATAGGTCAACTTGAGTGGGGCATGGAGTGCCCAGATACTTGGTTAAATATTATTTTTGGGGTGTGTTTGTGAAAGTGTTTCTGAATGAGATTAACATTTAAACTGAAGCCTGAGTAAAGCAGATTGCCCTCCTCAATGTCCTGAATGGACATTGCCCTCCTCAAGGTCCTGAATGGACCTCCACCAGTTCACTGAAGACTTGAATAGAATTTTAAAAACTAAGGAAGAATTATTTTTCTCTGCTAGGACATCAGTCTCCTCTTGTCTTTGGTCTTGAATTGGAGCTACACTATCAGCACTCCTGGGTCTCCAGTTTGGCTACTGCAGTTCTTGGGACTTCTCAGCTTCTATAAATGTGTGAGCCAATTCTGTATAATCAATCAATCTCTGTCTCTATCTAATCTATCACCTATCTACACACATACACACATACACACACACACACACACACACACACACACACACACACACACACAC
>NW_007053260.1:0-432 GCF_000164805.1 Carlito syrichta
AAAGGCTTACTGAATCAAATAAACAATGTGTTTCAGAGAGACTTAGTGAAGAAATTATTTTTTTAACCAGTGTTTCTCACGGTGCTTTTCAGGTGAGGATGGTGATGAGACTGGGTCACAGTTCAGGACTGCCATCCATGGGAAAGTTTGGAAGCAGGACTGCAGATTTTACCTGGAAAGCCAAAGTGACTTAGATGAGGTGCTAGTTCTTCTTACCTTTGTGATTGCTATTTTAGGTTTTATGAAAATTGAAATCAGTTGCTATTTTAAAATATTTAAGTATGGTCCCTGGACCATAATAAGCATGATATCCTGTTTTTAAAAGGTAAGATTATAAATTACAGAAATGAGTGATCACTTCCTGGCTTTCACTTATTTCTGGTTTTAAAGTAGAAAAATTTACAAAACTATAGTTTTAAAAACCATGGCAAT
>NW_007053261.1:0-1606 GCF_000164805.1 Carlito syrichta
CAATGTCCCTTTTCCATTCCAGGAGTCCATCCAAGATCTAAATTACACTCAGCCATCTTGTTTCCTCCGCATCCCCTTTGGCTGTGACCATTTCTCAGACTTCTGTTGTTTTGGATGACCTTGACCCTTTTGACCTTTCTGAGGAGTGCTGCTCATGACTTCTGTGGAAGGTCCCTCAATGGAGATTTTCTGGTGATTCATTCATCATTGAACTGGGTTTAGAGGTTTTTCGCTCAAGTATTTTTAATCCCCAACTTTAATTCCAAATTGAACAGAAGTGATTGAAGTCTGTCAATTTACATTTCCAGAAACTAGCAAGTGGTTTTCTACTCACCATCCAATTAAGACACTGCTTTGGAGCACACCAAACAGTTTCTTAAGACCATGATCACCACCATCAAATACATCAACTCTTACATGTGTCAAGTATATAGTACCCAACACAGCCCTAAAGTTGATAGTTACGAGATTTATCTTAGTCTTCAGACTTTCATACTGACTACCACTTTTACTTTAATTGCTAGTTTAGTTTTTCACGAGGCTTTTACAGTCCTTTAAAATTATTACTGGCATTTGCTCCATTTTCTAGACAAAGAGTTTACAAGGTCTTAAAAATGACCTACCCATAAACCACATTTTTTCTGTAAAATGGTAACCAGAAAAAGTATAGTCACACTGATAATCTCCAAAAAAACAATGGTAGAAGTCCTGGATCCTGCCACATTGTAACAGAAATACTAGAAACAGTAACACTGTGAAGTAATGAGTTTTCACAAAAAGGATCATCAGTAGGGCATGATATGGGTTGCTATATGATACAGCGTTTACGTGAACAGATCACGTTTGATGTCATTATAATTTGATATTTATCACATGACATTCTAACAAGAGAAAGATTATGTTTCCCTGAAATATTTAATGCACAGAAAAATATTAGCACTACATCGCATTCTGTGTATTCAAAACTGTCCCCATAAAACACCAATAATTTGCATATGTAAAATAATTCATTATATAGAACCGCTGTGACTTCTGTGTACCTAGTGGGAACCACTGGCTGTCTACATGCATCTAGTCCCTCCTTCCAATGTATTTCCTCAACTGACTTAGGAAATCAGCATGTCCCACTACCCTGGGTCCAGTGACTGGTTGAAGAACTCATGGTCTAATCATCAGAGTTAGGACTGCTGGGACCATAGGACCATTGTGGGGATAAGTCAGCTTTCAGATGGAGCATCTGATAGCCATCCCATCTCCCCCGATCAAAGAAAGAAAAGGGGGCAGCCCCCTCGGGTCCCCTACTGCTGTGGGAACTTTTCTGTGCTCTCAATAAATCCTGCTTTCTTTAAAAAAAAGAAAACAGAAAGAAAGAAAAGGACAAGGTAACCACTGGGAGAGGCAGGAGGATGGCAGAATAGAGAGGAAAGGATGTGGAAGGAAGAGGTTTGGAAGGGAGAGGTCATCAAAATGACCTGGGAGGTTTTGCAAATCGCCTGTTCATCCCTCACCCTTAAATTGTTGAGATTGTCACAACACAAGGAGCAGCTGAAACTCACTACTATGTATGCTAACATAGATGC
Organism: Carlito syrichta; assembly: GCF_000164805.1. NCBI lineage: Eukaryota > Metazoa > Chordata > Mammalia > Primates > Tarsiidae > Carlito > Carlito syrichta. Next base: position 1,581 of record NW_007053261.1, read on the forward strand.
TAGAATGTTCTTTCTGATGTGAGCAT
>NW_007053262.1:0-408 GCF_000164805.1 Carlito syrichta
CGGACACTTTCATGGACTGGGTTTGTTTTTTGTTGTTGTTTTTGTTTTTGGCGGGAAGTGGGGAGTGTTGTTTTTTACTAATTTATTTATTTAAAATGTATTTCTTGGTTGGTCTGGGCCTCACTCTGTCACCCAGACTGGAGCACAGTGGCACAATCACGGCTCACCACAGCCTCCACCTCCTGGCTCAAGCAATCCCTCTGCCTCAGCCTCCCAAGTAGCTGGTACTACAGGCACATACCACCACACCCAGCTTGTTTTTTTATTTTTTGTAGAGATGAGATCTCGATATGTTACCCAGGCTGGTCTCGAACTCCAAGGCTCAAATGATCCTCTTGCCTCCCAAAGTGTTGGGATTGCAGGTGTGAGCCACCGTGCCCGGGCTGTTTTCGAACTGACATTCGCTGA
>NW_007053263.1:0-836 GCF_000164805.1 Carlito syrichta
GTACAGTTACTGAAATGGCTGTTTTAAAAAAAAATCTGTCTTTTTAAGATCTTTCAACCACTGAACTAGTTGGCTAAAATTAGAAAAGCAGGAAATATCAAAAGTTGAGAGACATGAAGTCACTAAAGCTCTCATATTGAGGGTAATTGGTACACCCACTTTGGAAGCAATTTGAGAATATCTATGAGTTGAATATGTGTATGCCTGAAACTCAGCAATTTTACTCTTGGATATATACCCAACAGAAATATACGTATATGTTCATTCATACACACGTATAAGAATGTTCACAGTGGCAATATTGAAAAGAGTTGAAAACTAGAAATTACCCATCAATAGTAGAAATCAGACATATGAGTATACATATTTTATATTTCCATTTATATAAAATACTAAAACAATCAACATGTATGCAATGATATTGGATTCATGACCTTGGTTCCCTGTGGGAAGAAGTGTTATTGATGGGAGGTGGGCATAGTAGGGTTTTGGGGATGCTAGCAGGCTTCTTTTTCTTGATCTTCAGATTTGTTTTATAGGTATATTCAGTTTATACAAATTTGTTGAGCTACATGTACTTATATGCACTTCTATGTTCATGTGCACTTATCTATATGTATTTACAGCTAATAAGTGAGCTTTAGAAAGCAAACATCCAAAATAATTAAGATAATTTTGAAGGAAAACAAAATACCCTATCAGACATCAAGACTTATAAAGCAACAGTAAATAACACAATGTGGTAGTGATGGGCAGAATAGAGTTCCCAACAGACCAATACATATAGAGAATTTTCACAAGTCATGGAGACAACTACTAAAACTTTACAAACCAGC
>NW_007053264.1:0-824 GCF_000164805.1 Carlito syrichta
TACACACACACACACACGCGCGCACGCGCACACACACACACACACACACACACGGCACTGTCAGCTAGAAAGTTCTGGACAGTTGTCTGTATTAAGAGCCTGTGCTGTTGAGAATAAGCTTGTGTATTCTCAATTTGTGTCATTTAAACAGATGCAGGAATACAGGTGAGAAAAGGATAGTTAGGTACATTGTAGCTTCAAGAAAAGAGTGGGTGGTAGCAGTGGGAGTGACTTCAGAATAAGTCAGACACATCTTGATGCTTCACCATGGAAAGTGATGATAATAAGTATTTCTAAGGAACTTCTGAGGATTTTTAATGGAGAATTGACAGAAACAACGATCTTTCTTGGTCATGTTATATCTGACTCAGTGGTATTAAAAGAATAAGTGAAAAGTATCATTTGTGAATGGAATTTGATTTCTTTGAAGAGAAGGTATTTTACAGAGTTTTATATTGATGGTTTCCAAGAATCTGGCTTGAGCAAGAGTGGGAGATTAGTCAATTCAGTAAAAGGTACTCTGATGCTAAATCCTAGCCTTAAATTTACATATTTAAAATTGTATCCATCTGTAAGGCTTCAAATCATGAAATTCATATATGCTATTTCAGAAAGTTAAACTCATATTAATTAGATCTTAATTCACCTACTTGTCAGTTTTTCAACCATACAAGACTTCTAAAAAAAAGCAAAGAACAATCAAATACGGTCTTACTAGGGAGTTTGTTTTTAGGACTGATGTATTTTAGTCATAAATGTATTTTAGAACTTATTCTCTATTTATTTCCTCTAGCTTGTGCTCTGCTCCCATTATCTCTAGCATA
>NW_007053265.1:0-486 GCF_000164805.1 Carlito syrichta
CCTTTCTAGTGAGGTGAGTCTCTTGAAGGCAGTATATTGTTGCCTGGTGATATTTTATGCAATTTGCAATTCTCTTTCTTTTCAGTGGTGCATTTAGTCTGTTCACATTCAAACTAATTATTGAAATGTGGGAGTTGATCCCTATCATGATGTTCTTACAGAGTTGTAGTTGTTCTTCCTGTTTGTGCATTGTCTTTCTTTTGGTTTTAGAGTTGGATCATGTGTGTTTTCAATGTTTTGGCTGTACTCTTGTGAAGAACGTTTTTGTTCTTTTTTTCTTTTCTTCTGTGTTCAATACTTTCTTAAGTGTTTCTTGTAGAGGTGGTCTGGTGGCAGTGTAGGTTCTTAGGGATTGGATATCGGGGAAAGATTTCAATTCTCCCTCACTGATGAAGCTTAGCTTGGCTGGGTAGGTTATTCTCAGTTGACATTGTTTATGTTTTAGAACTTTGAATATAGGGCTTAAAGCTCTCCTAGCCTGGAGGG
>NW_007053266.1:0-969 GCF_000164805.1 Carlito syrichta
GTGTTTTGGAAGCACCTCTTTCAAATTTCGTCACATAAAAGATGTAAAAACAAATCTCCAATGAGAATTGGCTCTAGGCATCTGCTGTTTCAGTAAACCATGATTACAGCATTTCGTACTGCTGAGCGTGTTTGGGATGTGAGATTACAGGTGACATTTGAATTATTTTGAGAACCTTCTGATGCCTTTTCTTAGTGATTGGCAGTAGCAGAACACTGTCGAGGGAGGAGGGCACATAAGATCAATAAGTGTAGCTTATTCCAAACCAGGCAGTGTGAGGATCAATGGGATACCTAAACTTCACCAGTACGATGACCACTTATGTACCTAATCCTGAATTGTACCCCATATTATTAGAACAAAATTTAAAAAATAAAAAAGAGAAGTTCTTGAAAAAACGTTAGCCTTTGTTTCCCTGTTAGTTTCTGATCACTTCTACTGCATTGGTTCAACTACATTCCTGACATAGTCCATTACATGCTAAGTGCTTAGGCAGCAGAAATGAATGAAATGCCATTCTATCCTAGAAAACAATGTGCCTGAACTCCCAAACAATTATTATTATTTTATTTCTTACCACGTTTGAACACAAAAGTTTTTTTTATTATGTGTTAATTCACCAAAGACATTTTTGTATTATCTTCACTTTCACAAAAGTATACATGCAGAATAGAAAGAGATTTAAAATGGATGAAAGGGAAGGTTTATTTAAGTGCTTGTTTGTATCTGTGGAGTATGAATGAATATTGTTGTAAATATATGACTATAATATTTCACACACCATCAGTGTGTCTAACTTTATGTGGTATTTTGTTTTATACTACTGATATGTGAATCATACATTTTTGAAGACACCATTATATCCAATCTCGTTATCTGTTTAAAATAACTTACAGTTGTCCTGCACACTGTATATTTTGGGTCAGTCTGGACTTTGATAAACTGAATTTGCTTGAGGTGCTACTTACC
>NW_007053267.1:0-622 GCF_000164805.1 Carlito syrichta
CTTACTCCTAATAATGTCTAATGAGCCTTTGTATTTCTGTGGTATCAGTTGTAATGTTTTCTTTTTTATCTCTGATTTTATTTATTTGGTTTCTTTTTCTTTTTTTCTTAGTTTGGCTAAAGATTTATAAAATTTGTTTACCTTTTTGAAAACCTAACATTCTACTTTGTTGATCTTTTCTATCTTTTCTTAGTATCAAATTCACTTATTTCTGGTCTGAACATTATTTTCTTTTCTTCTACTAATTTGGGGTTTGGTTTGCTCTCTTTTTATTTTTTTATTTTATTTTTTGTTTTTTAAGATGCATAGTTAGGTTGTTGATTTGAATCTTTCTTTTTTTGGGGTGTAGATATTATTTGTTGTACACTTTCATCTTCATACTTGTTTTGCTATATTCTGTAGATCTGGTATGTTGTGTTTCCGTTTTCATTTGTTTCAAGAAATTTAAAAAAATTTTTTCTTAATTTATCCTTTGACTCATTTGACATTTAGGAGTATTTTATTTAATTTCCATATATTTGTATAGTTTCCAAAGTTCTTCTTGTTAGTATTTCTAGCTCTATTTTTGTTGTCTTTACAAAATATATTTGATATGGTTTTGACTTTTTAAAATTTGTTGATA
>NW_007053268.1:0-681 GCF_000164805.1 Carlito syrichta
TTTTACGATGTCTTGTTAAGGGGAACCTGAATACTTGGATTACAGTTCCAAGGTACTATATGGGAGTTTTTCTCTTGATATCCAAACAACTGGAACTCTATGTTCATCAGGAAATATCTCGGGTATTGCTGCGAATTAAGCAGGAATTTGCAAATTGGGAGTACACATATGTGGGAAACTACATGGCCTCTTACTACGGAAGAATAAGGAATCTGGGTTACACGAGTCCTCAAATCCCAAAAGCCTACAGGGATTCTTATTAAGGGAGAAAAATGTATCAGGGATTTGAAGCATGAATCTGGAGAATGGGAGTCCTCATATACAGGAAACGTCACAATCTCTTGCTAAGGAGAAACAAGGAATATCGGTCACACATGTCCTCGATCCTTAAAATCTACAGGTCGTCTTTCTAAGGGCTAAACAAGAATCAGGGTTTTGAAGCAGGAATCTCGGTAATGGGTGTCTTCATATACAGAAAACTACACAGCATCTTCCTAAGCGACGATAAGGAATCTGGTTTTCACAAGTCCTCAATGCCAAAAATCTACTGGGCATCTTGGTTAGGGCTAAACAAGAATCAGGATTTCGAAGCAGGAATCTGGGGAATGGGAGTCCTCATATACAAGAAACTACACGGGCTCTTGCTAAGGAAGAATAATGAATCTGGGTAAATGAGTCCTC
>NW_007053269.1:0-1171 GCF_000164805.1 Carlito syrichta
ATTTCTCTCCGTGAAACACGGAGTTTTCACGCTCGTACGCAAAGGCCCTCTATGGAAAGGAACACAAATCAAGGGGAAAGAGTGAGAATGAGGTGTTACAGCAGGCGGCAATGAAGAATGATTGTCACAGCAAAGAGGTGACACTGCAGCACACATTGGGCACAGACTTAAGCCAGGAAGGTGCCCGTGCACCCCAGGCCTAAGAAAGGCCACTCCCACCAGCAATCCACAGTCTCATTGCTTTCCCTGACAGGAAAAGGTGTCAAGAAAGAGCAATTCAGAATTCCCCCGGGTCACACATAATGCCTTCCCACAAGTAACTGTGAATGTCTCAGATCCCTCATTGTGGCACAGGGGAGATGAGCATTCCCGCATGGGAGAGGTTGACAAGCCGCACGCCAAACAGTCACCCTGTAGAGCGTAAGATACACGAAAGGGAACAAGTGGGAAGGAGGAATGACAGCACGCACACTCAGTGCCAGAACCTCACAGTACAGCACACTTCTCACACAGCTCTTTCCAAGGGAGACGGACATTCAAAACAAGCACCACCAAGGCAGTCAGCTCTTTTCCGTCAATGCGTTTGGCAGAGCAATTGTGTATCCTCCTACAGAAAAATTTGAAAGGGAGAAACATTTCAGAATGCACCCAGGGAATTCACCAAGTAATGCCTTCTTGCTCCACTGTGGGGTTCCCATCGCCCCCTGGGTGGCAGCGTAGAGCTGCACATGGGCAAAGCGTGTCCCATGAGAGAACTCTTAGTTCAAACAGAGGCGCTCTGCACAGCCGAAAATCCAAATGAGAAGAAAACCGCGAGACTCAGACTCATGTGTTGCAGCATGCACCAAGTGAGAATAACATAGATAGCCCCTAAAGAGCGCTGCACATTTTGAAAAGCTCCTTCCCCGGGAAGATGCACATGCACAACAAGCCTCACAGAGGCCGTCTACGCTTATTCAGCAAGGCCAACGCGAGAGTGACTGCATTTCCTAGCCTAGAGAAACGCCAAGGGGTAAAACGTTTCAGGGCTCAAACAGAAGGCAAGCACTGCTTTTCTACAAGTGAGTGTGTAGCACTCATTTCACTCAGTCTGACACCATTGACATGCTCATTCCTACATGTGAAGTATCGACATAACATGCTCGGCTATGCTCATTCAAGCCGTACTTTG
>NW_007053270.1:0-1485 GCF_000164805.1 Carlito syrichta
GTTGAAGTACAGTAGCATGTTAGTGGTCACTGCAGCTTTGACCTACTAGACTCAGGCAATCCTTCCACCTCAGTCTTCTAAGTAGTTGGAACCACAGGCATTTGCCACCTTGCTCAGCTATTTTTAAAAAAATTTATTGTAGAGATGAAGTCTCGCTGAGTTGCCCAGGTTGGTCTCCAACCCCTGGGCTCAGATAATCCTCTAGCCATGACCTTCAAAAATGCTGGGATTACAGGCTTGAGCCACCATGCCTGGCCAAGGGACTTATTTTTTCCTTAAAATATCAAAACTGGCTGCCCTTTACTTTCCTGTATTTCAGGCCTCTCATAATTTAAACATTAAGATAAAAGTTGACTTATTCAAACCTATTTGATATTCCTGCCTTCATTTTTATTATCTGTTTTTTTTCTCTTCAATCAAATAGTCAGGCTTTAATACTTATTGTAATGCTAGGTTAATGATCCAGGTATAAAACCCAAGCTGGGAAAAAATAGCACATTTTCTATGTGCCTGGCACTGGACTAAGCAGTTTTTGTTTATATAATCATTTAATCCACGTACAAGGTTGTGAGTGTCCCCTAGTTTTCAAATGAGGAAACTAGACTCAGTGATTTGTTGAGGCATGAGGGAAGCACTGGTGACTTGCTGAAGGCCTGTTCCAACTGCTCTGCAATAATAGAAGCCAGAGCAGAAAACCAGTATGCTGTTTGGGGCATTCCAGCAAGTGCAAAAAATTGCACTCAGCGTCCTTCCTACTGCCTGGTCTTTATGACTCCTAGCTTAAAATGAACTCTTGATGTCTTTGAATACCATCTGACAGGTATTCAAAGGCATCAAGAGCTTTGTTGGCCTAAAGAAAACAGTCCACCACTCATTAGGTGTTTTTGACAGCCCATGCAGTTATTGAAATAAATATTTGTGTGCCACGCTATGTCTCTTTACTGAGGCCCTTCTCTGTCAAACACAACTGAGCAAAATTCATCTTTTTTAATTTGTGGGGCCAATTTTGGGTGACTTCCATTGTATGGGCTCTGAGGTCTGTTTTTTTTAAGTACTGTCACTTTGTGATTCTAGGGATTACTGTTGATCTTCCCTTGATTTTTCTTCATTCGTGACAGGTCACTTTCCTCTTTCTTTAATTCCATTATTCAGTGATAGAGGAAGAAGCTTCCACTTCTGTTATTTGCTCAGTCTGTTCTCCTTCCCTGAGCAGGGACTTTGATGGTCTTATTTTGAGATGGGACTGGAAGTGAGAAGTTGTGCTGTGTCTTTGCAGTCAAGGTTGAATAGGGTGTATTGTGGGGCACTAAGATTCAGAAGCTACTTTCAGACTGCAATGTCTAACGTTTGGGGTGTAGGACCCTGAGACCAGCTTCCCACCATCTCACAATATGTCCATGCAATGGAGACATATGAGTATCCCCCCCTTCTCTGGCTAGGTCTTCCTCCTCTGATTGAACCCATTGTCCCATGAATTTGCCAGAA
>NW_007053271.1:0-1531 GCF_000164805.1 Carlito syrichta
GGTCTCATTGCCTGACATGGAGGAGAGTGTAGGTTTGTTTCTGATCTGAGGTTTAAATGCAGATTCAGTAGCACTGGAAGATAGAGGACCAGGGAGGAAGAGGAGCAGTATGCCCCAGAGTGAAATTCCCTAATCCCAGTCCCGGGTGTCTGAGTCATGGCCCAGGGAGGAGGCAGGCACAGGAGAAAGCCTCTTCCATATATTTACAAAGAGCTGAGAACATTGTCTCCAAGGAAATACTCTTGAGATTCTTTATGGCTTATTAAAAAGGTGGAAAGTATTAAATAGTTTTATCTGAAATCTGAAATATTCCATGAGTAGAATAAATGTTTGTCTTTATTTTTGTGATGTTGAGAGATATTTTTTATTTCCAGTGCTTGCTAATCTGTTAGTTTTCCTTAGTACAGGTAATATATCATAAATTAACAAGGGAAAGTAAACCAACAGTGGGGTTTTAGTTGCATATAATTACTTGGTGTTCCAAAGTATTTTACAATTGAGAAAATTTGTCTGAAAGTTTTGATATTTAGTGAATAGAATTTAGGGTAATTTCTGTATTTCCCCCAACTGCCTAATAGTCTTTATAACAAGGAAATGGAAGCACAGTGAGAATCCTGAACTGAAACAAAGTTACACATGAGAGTGATTAAAATGAATCTGTTTGTTTTTGATTCAATATGAATCCAAAATAAAGTTGATCTGATTAACAAGGATCAGTAGAAAAGTTAGTGAAGATTCTCTTTCTTTGAAACTGATAAGGCAAGGAAATAACCCTTGCAACAATGGAGGCCTTTAATTCACAGGCTCCAACACTGAAAGTCATTGCGAAGTGGAGTTTTGGGGGTTTCAGGTTTTAATTTGAGCTGTACAAGCAGGTGCAGTGATGGAGGAAGAACTTCTGTGATTATACTGTTGCCACTCCTGGCAAATGAAATTCACCAATAATCCAACTTTATGCGTTTGATCATAGAGACGGTCAGTGCTGACCTGTTTACTGGCATTCACTCCCTAGGTACTTCTCTTACCTTGGGACTTGGGATCCTGAGAGGGAGAAAAGAAAACAAGCAAAGGCAAGTTCAGCGTCAGATCTGAAAAACAAAAATCCAGCAAAAGAAATTCCAGCTGTGAAACAATGTGGCCAGGAACATTCTAGGAGCAAGTAGGGGTAGAAAATGCTTCTTTCTAAAGCAAAAGCCTCTGATTTCATCCCTGGTGGCCACCCAGGTGACCTGGTCCTCAGAGCAGTGTCCCTGCCCCCCCCAGTCCAGCCTCTGCAGTGGACCCTGAAGGTTGCTCCAGTTTTTTTTAACAGCTCTCCTGTCGTGAGTAGGAAAACACACAGATGCTTCCACTTCTCTTTGTTTCATTTTTCATCTTGGGCAAAGTTTGGAGACAACAGCATCAGGAGAAAAATTTCATCATAGCAATAGAGATAGTCAGGGTATCCATTTATTTTGGCCCATCGGTGCTCACGCACATCACACAGATGCTTCATGAGAGTCTTTGAGTTCAGTGAGTGAGTGTTTGGGGA
>NW_007053272.1:0-783 GCF_000164805.1 Carlito syrichta
ATTTGATTTCCTATATATACTAATGCTGATTCTAAAGCATTTAACCTATCAATAATACCTTTATCTATCTGTTCTTGAGTAAATAAAGCTAAGCTAACATTTTGGGACAAATCATTCACATGATTAGCTGTGTGAACTTCTTGAGCCAAAGCAGTGGCAGATGCTGCTACAGATCCTATGATAGCTATTAAAGCAGAAATTTCCAAGACTAAAGCTGCAACAAACCTGCAAGGCCTATTTAACATTGCTGTGGCTTGTTCTAAAATATAAGTACCTGGAGAAGAATACCACGGTTCCTGTAGCTGAACAGGCACAAAAACGTTAAGAAGGATGCCTTAACAGAAATACTTGATATGGGTTATCAATAATACAATTAGACAAAGTACAATTTTCACAATTAATTTCAAAATGACCAAAATTATATATTACCGAGTAAATAGAATGAGCATTAGCAATTAACAAAACATATGGGGAATCAACACAAGCCTGTAAAAAGGTTGTAAAACCAGAATGAGGATAATAAAGTGTTGCAGGACCTGTTGCTGCAAACAATCAATAAAACTGAGTCTGTAATGAATGATTAGAGGACAGAGAAGTTTGAAACATGGATGTAGCCCATCCATACGGGTGCTTTCTAGTTGTGGCAAGCGTAGAGCCATTAAAACCCCAGTCACTAATATATAGTTTTTCACAGGGTACAGGATAGTCCACCTTAGAGTTATAAGCACAGTCTCTCCATTTCATGAAGCCAGCATCTCATCATGTGAGTGACCAGTCCTTTTC
>NW_007053273.1:0-765 GCF_000164805.1 Carlito syrichta
GAGGCACAGAAAATGCTGCTCTTACTCTGAGTCTGTCCGCTTGTCGAAGAAACAAACATTCAGCCAGAAAACACATTAGAAAATGTTGTAGAACAGCTTTTGTGATGACTTTGTATCTGTGACAGTAAAGGAATTCGAAGCACTTGGTATGGGCTGCAGTCATCAAGAAAGCCTTCATGAGAAAAGTGATTTATCTGTGGATTCTGGAGGGTAGGATTGAAAAATAAACTCACAGCACTTGAAAATGGGGTTTTCATGGTGGCTGTTCTAATGAACATTAACCGATTGAATATCGGAAGGGACTAACTCACGAGGGAAGAGGTGAGCCATGGGGAGAGAGAGGTTCAAAAGTTGGGGGCACTGTGGAACTTCCTGGTAGAAAGATTAGTCTCACAGACAGGAGAAAGAATTCTGAAAGAACCGGAGGCCTTTGTGGTATCCCGTATTGCTGTTCATTAAGATTTAAATGAGCATCCTCCCCTCGTGTCCCACCACCACTCCTTCCCTCTGGCAGTCAGACATGCTCGGGTGACTTGTTCTGGCCAGTGACCGACGTCGCTTTCCGGTGGAGACTAAGACCACTGTTAGTTTTGCCACGCTCGTTCCCTCCCTGCCCACCAAGGAACCTGCAATTCTCTAGTGGCTACCAGGGCAACCTGAGTTCCTAGGTGAGAATGACGACAACTCGAATAGAGCACTCCTATGAACATCAAAGTATATTATCTAAGAAAGAAGTGTAATGCAAATTTAAACAGCAAATATCTA
>NW_007053274.1:0-811 GCF_000164805.1 Carlito syrichta
CCCAGGAGAGCCTGGAGCCCTATCTTTAAAGTTCTAAAAGAGAAACAATTTCAACCAAGAATAACCTACCCAGCCAAACTAAGCTTCATAAATGAGGGAGAATTGAAATCTTTTCTAGACATCCAATCCCTACGAACCTACGCCGCCACCAGACCACCTCTACAAGAAACACTTAAGAAAGTACTGAACACAGAAGAAAAAGAAAAAAGAACAACAACATTCTTCACAAGAGTACAGGCAAAAGATTAAAAACACACATGAACCAACTCCAAAACCCAAAGAAAGACAACAAATAAACAGGAACAACTCTGTAAGAACCTTATGACAGGGATCAACTCTTGCATTTCAATTATTAGCCTAAATGTGAATGGACTAAATGCACCACTGAAAAGACATAGATTGGCAAAATGGATAAAATATCATCAGGCAACAATCTATTGCCTTCAAGAGACTTACCTCACTAGAAAGGACATCCACAGACTCAAAGTAAGAGGATGGGAAACAAACTTCCAGGCGAACGGAATACAAAAGAAAGGAGGAGTAGCCATCTTAATTTCAGACAAAATACCCTTCAAACTATTAAAAATCAAAAAAGATACAGAAGGCCACTACATAATGATAAAAGGCTCAATCCATCAACAAGAAATATCTATTCTAAATATATATGCACCCAACATAGGTGTGCCAACTTTCATAAAGCAGCTTCTTGGAAAACTAAAGAAAGATATTGGCCCTAACACTATCATAACTGGGGACTTCAATACCCCACTCACAACCCTAGACAGATCATCACGACAAAAATCAGCAAGGA
>NW_007053275.1:0-764 GCF_000164805.1 Carlito syrichta
CTTATCCCAAAAAATACTCAGCTCTTACATCATTTCCACTTCCTCGTGCATAGGACATATCCCTCAGAGGACACAAAGCCAAGTTAAACCCTGCATGAACACTGACTATTTCGCTAACGTTTGGGCCCAAAACACAGATTATGAGGGAAATCATTCTTGAATGTAAACTAGTGGCTTTCTTGTTTGGACAGCAAAGCAAGTAATGGAGCCTTGAAATTGACCTTGGGAAGATAATCACCCCATGGACAGATAGATTTCGGTCCTTCATACTCTTCTCTCAAAAAGTACATGCAAGTTACAGCCTTTATGTTTTCAAGTTTGCAATTATTCCTTTCAATCACAGACCACTTCGGAAATCTCACCTCTGTCTCTGTGCTACAGATGAAGAACATAATGTAGGAGGGGCCATGATTCAAGTCTGTAATCAAAGATCATGGGATGACCATGGAGTCAGACAGGCCCTGAACTAACATGCCAAGAATGTATGAGTTCTCATCATATTCATAAAGTATTATTACAGCTAATTCATTTCAAGTGTTAAGGTTTGGCTAGCAATTCTTTCTTTTTTGTTTTCTAATTATTGTGAGATTTTCAGAGTTTTTTGGTTTTGGGGGTTTTCTTTTTTTTCATTTTTATTTTAGTTTCAGGGTATACACATGCATTGGATGGATGGACAACACTATGTTTGTTTATTCACCTGTTGATGGACACTTTGGCTGCTTTCACCTTTTGGCGATTGTAACGGACACAGGAGTACAAATGTC
>NW_007053276.1:0-781 GCF_000164805.1 Carlito syrichta
GGCGAAGGATTGAAAAATACAAAAAACAAAAAAAAAAACCCAAAAAGCAAAAATGAAATTCTCTTTTGAAGGGTGGCCCCCATGTAGTACACATGGAATTTGTTCCTCTGCATCAAATGATCAACCAACATTTTTATCTGGAAGTTTTGAGATGGTTGCATCATGATTTGAAGAAGAAATGTCCAGAGTTGTGACAAACAGGTCACTGATTCTTCCACCATGACCACACTGAGTTTTCAGCAGTTTTTGATCAAAAAATTGGGGTATCACCCTGTGCCCCATCCTTCCTATTCACCTGATTTCACCTCAGCCATCTTTTTGTTGTTTTTCAGGATGAAAAAAGTCCTCAAATGGAAAGAGGTGAAGGGAAGAGGGAAGAGGTGAAACAAACAAAACAAAACAAAATCAGCAGAAGCAAAAAAAAGGCATCAAAATTGATGAGTTTAAAAACTGATTTGAGCAGTGGCAAAAGTTCTTGACAGGCATATTGCATCAAACAGAGAGCACTTTGAGCATGTAAAACCACAATTTTTTATAACCACAAACCACAATTTTTTATAAATGAATTCTGGTTTGGGAGGGTCCTTTTTAGTATGGGATTTAAACTATTCTAGGAAAAATAATTATGTCACTCACATATATTACCCAAAATGAAACTTTTGGCTCTTATTTATATATTTATCATTGACCTGCTTCACAAAGGATTTGAGAGGGCCTCGTTTTTTCTTACATGATTTACAACTGTATTTTAAATTTTCATTTGAGCATTTTTTATTCCATT
>NW_007053277.1:0-1394 GCF_000164805.1 Carlito syrichta
AGTCTTTACTTTGCTCTGTGTCTTGTGATCATAGGATGACCTTGTGTCACTGTTCCCTGTATCATCATGCACAACATTTCTCCTTTATGTTTATCATTCTTGTTATGAAAAGAGAATCTGCTGTTTTAAGATGACTATGATAGAAATGCATATAAAGTGGACTCATGGCTGACCCTAAAGCATAGTAGTAGAGACTTGGGAAATTTAGCCAACACATGTGTCTACTCTCATGTAGCACACACTTTCTCAGAAGACTGGTGCTGCACTGACCTCATAACTGAAGTATCACACCCACCTATCTCCTAGGATTTGCATTGAGTGGCTTATTAACAAGCCCATGTGGCTTTTCCTGCCTCTATGCTGTATGGTACTCTGAGAATTTCCAACAAAAAATGAAGCCAAAAAGACAAAGAGACCAATTACCTCTTTGATAAAGCCTAATTCCAAGGCTTGTGATCACCCTCCCCCCCAAAATCTAAAGTGACTTGTCTCATCTTTACTCATCAGTCATGGTCTTAGAAAAAAGACTCAGTGTTACACACCCTTTCAGACAGACTGGCCTTTGTCACAAGCCTTTGCAGAATATTAGACATCTGACTGGTTCCCAAGACTTCCCTCATGACTTCCTGTGGACAGGGAATTATCTAATCCTTTTTCATAACTGAAACCTCTCTAGGTAAGGAGTCTGCACTAACTTTCCCTTGAAGAGTGAAGACACATCATTCCCTCATTCATTTACTCAAGAAATAGTTTTGTGCAAAATAAAACAGAAGGATCCAAAGCAGAAGAATGGTCAGTGCACTGCACTCTAGCCTGCAACAGATTGGGACCCCAAATCAAAAAAATTAAAATTAAAAAGAGAGAGAGAAAAAAAGCCTAGGACCTGATGACATCACAACTGAATTTTTCCAAGCAATTAAAGAACTAATATCAGTTTAATTCAAATTCTTCACAAAAATGGCAGAGGAGGGAACAATTTCCAACAGACTATATGAGGCCAGAATTACTCTGATAGCAAAAAAGACAGACACACACACACACACACACACACACACACACACACACACACACACACAATCAAACAAAACCACAGACCAATATCACTGATGAACACAGGCATTACAAGACTTAGCAAAAAACCAGCAAGTTAAATTCAACAATACATTTTCGCATATTGCTAAAATTAGCAATTGAATTGCAATTTGCCTTTTCTATATTCACTAATAAAGGGGTATGAGTTTCTTAATTTTATTCTCTACTTTTACAATAATATAGCCTTAATATTTTAATAGAGAAAGCATATTAATAATAAGAAAATCATCCTTTTTGTGGTTAATATTTGGCTAAAGAAACAAAATTTCTCACATTTAGATAATGGTAATTATTAACTTAAT
>NW_007053278.1:0-627 GCF_000164805.1 Carlito syrichta
CATTGCTCTTCCGTTGGCATTTACAAGGAAGAGCTGACAGGCTTGGCTTGCTGGCTGTGAGTGTGCATCAGCTTGGGGAATGCTGTGTCAAATGTTTACTGCATTGTGATGTATTTTCCATTACTTTGATTCTTGTGTGCTGTACTGTGTAATACACAATTCTCAAGGTACGGCTTGAATGAGCATAGCCGAGCATGTTATGTCCATACTTCCCATGTAGGAATGAGCATGTCAATGGTGTCAGACTGAGTGAAATGACTGCTACACACTCACTTGTAGAAAAGCAGTGCTTGCCTTCTGTTTGAGCCCTGAAACGTTTTACCCCTTGGCGTTTCTCTAGGCTAGGAAATGCAGTCACTCTCGCGTTGGCCTTGCTGAATAAGCGTACACGGCCTCTGTGAGGCTTGTTGTGCATGTGCATCTTCCCGGGGAAGGAGCTTTTCAAAATGTGCACCGCTCTTTATGGGCTATCTATGTTATTCTCACTTGGTGCATGCTGCCACACATGAGTCTGAGTCTCGCGGTTATCTTCGCATTTGGACTTCCGCTGTACAAAGCGCCTCTGTTTGAACTAAAATTTCTCTCATGGGACACGCTTTGCCCATGTGCAGCTCTACGCTGCCACCC
>NW_007053279.1:0-788 GCF_000164805.1 Carlito syrichta
AAAGATCAAAATAATACTTTGCATCTTCTCAGTCCACAGTGCCGCTAAAAATAAATATTACCACCAACAAGATTCCCCCAAAACACACAAAGACATGGACACTAAACAACATACATGATGGAGTATTATGCAACCATAAAAAAGAACAACATCATGAACTCTGCAGCAAATTGGATGGAATTGGGAACCATCATACTAGGTGAAGGATCACAGAAACAAAGAACCAAATACTGCATATTCTCATTCATAAGTGGGCCTTGAACATTAGTCACATTAGCACAAGGTAGGGATCGGCAGTCACTGGGCACCATTAGGGGTCGGAGGGAGGAGGGTGGGGGCATGTGACAGCACAAACTTCACCTGCACGCAGCCTATTTATGTAGTTAATCCTCACTTGTACCCCACGTTCCTATTGTAAGATAAAATTTTTGAAAAAATTTAGCATCTCAACTACTGGGTATCAGAAAGAACAAATATGATTGATTTTATCATTGTAATCTTACTCTTCAGTAAGTAGCTGCCTTTGATCCTCACTATTCTAATTTTTTTAACTTAAGGTAATTTAATTTTTACTAATATTTTATTGAGATAATTGTAGATTCACCTGCAGTTATAAGAAATAATACACAAATCTCCCTTGTACTTTTTACTCAGCTCCCCAGTGTCAATATTTCACAAAACCACAAGTGTAATACCACTATTCTAATTTTGAGGAATTTCTGTTTCTTTGATGGTAAACAATATTAACTCTGTCTTAAAAATATTTTTTAAACATCACATGGTTTTTT
>NW_007053280.1:0-733 GCF_000164805.1 Carlito syrichta
GGAGCCTGAGGTGTGGGGCAGGTGATCTGAAGTGTGCATGTGAGGGTGGCATGAATAGGATGTAAACTGCAGGGGGCCAGGCCCTGTGGAGAGATTTAGGTGGTCCCTTGGAAGGTGTGGCAGCATCAGCGATTATTCTGGAAAAATAAAGAGAAAGAAGGAGAAGGGAGGATGAAAGAAAGAGACTGAACTCTGTCTAGTGCAGAAGCCGATTTAATGGACAACTGTAAGCCTTTTATCCTAAAGTTTCACAGGCAAAATCACAAGATTTTCACATGAACACAAAGCCAGGTGGATGAGGGGCGTCCCCCAACCACCAGATGTTTTTTCAGGTATGAGGAAGGACAAACTGCAAAATTGTTTTTTTGTTCCCTATGCTAGTTAATGTTCCTTAAAAGCAATGCAACAATCCCTACTAACATCATGTTGTTCTAATAATCAATAACTTCTAAAGCTCATGAGCACACAACACCCATGATGACTAACTTAAATTTTATTACCTTTCTATTCTATGCTAATACTACTTACACAATGCTGTGGAAGCTCTTAATTATAGCTTAAACCAATTCCTAAAGAATGTGGCCCAGTCCAAGGTTCACAGTGGGCCACTTCTTGGAACAATTGATTACAATCTCTTAACAAAATGTCTATTCTAAGATCCTATATATCTATCCTAATTTCTATAAAAGTTTCTAATTCCCTAATCCTAATATATAAAGTTGATCATCAGCAA
>NW_007053281.1:0-1196 GCF_000164805.1 Carlito syrichta
GCTACCACCATCTGCTGCCTATTGTTATTACAATACATAGAGTAGTACCTGGATTTTACGCAAAATCAGGGAGAGAAAACGGAAACCTGGTAGGATAAAGCCACAGTCATACTGAAAATGTGAGCACACAAGCAGACACACACTCATACGCTATGTAAATTTTTTGTTTCTTTTCAGGGAAATTAGAGTGTGGACTTCCCAGCTAAGTGCCCTTCTCCTGAATACCAAGGGAGTTGACCACTAGCTCAATAACTTCCAGGTGATTTTTTTTTTTTTGAGTTGGAGTCTCACTCTGTTGCCCAGACTAGAGTGCAGTGGCCGTTCCCGGCCACCGCAGCCTCAACCTGCTGGGCTCCGGCGATCCTTCCACCTCAGCCTTCCAAGTAGCCGGAATTACAGGCATAGGCTACCACGCCCGGCTGATTTTTTGATTTATTGTAGAGATGAGGTCTCGCCTGCCCAGGCGGGTCTCAAACCCGCGGGCTCAGGCAATCCACTCACCTCAGCATCCTAAAGGAGCGGGATTACAGGCTGAGCCACCAAGCCCAGCTTCCAGGTGATTTTTGTTCCCCCCTCATTCTATTTTGTGTTTAAGCCAGAAAGCAAATACCCCATTTGTATCAAATTATGTATGACAGTGTGGGAGGGGTGGGTCTATACTTCTATAAAAGCCCCCAAATTCAAGCAATTGTGTTTAATCACCAGCACCACTTTCAGTTCCAAATACAAGGGTGATTTCTGTTTTGAAAGTTAATTTCTCTCAATTTTATTTGCCTAGTAGTGAAGAATTCAGAGAAGATTACCCCAGAAAGTTTTGAAGCACTTGTTTAAAAAGTACATTTCACCACTATCGTATCAGTTTCTTGAATGTAGAAGAGACAAAAGCAAAACACAAAGCCAAAAAGAAACATCAACAAAAAGAGAAAGCAAAAAAGTGAACAATAAAAATCTGTCTGTGAAACTAACTTTAGTTTCACTGCAAATGAAGAGTTGTGTTTTTTTCTGTTTTCAATTAGCAGTTCATTTTGAATGCAATTAACTTGTGTTGCTGGGATCTCCTCTTTTAGGAGTTGTGCATATAATTTTTACTCATTTCTAGGTAAAGATAATGAGCTTGCTCTATATTAGACTAATAAAAAGGTCAAATAAGTATATACAACTTGACTTACAACATAAAGTATTTATGCTGGAACTTC
>NW_007053282.1:0-979 GCF_000164805.1 Carlito syrichta
TCATCATCCACCATGACCAAGTAGGCTTCATTCCTGGCATGCAAGGCTGGTTCAATATTCGTAAAACCATAAATGTAATTAAATACATCAACAGATGTCAAAACAAAAACCACATGATCATATCACTAGATGCAGAAAAAGCTTTTGATAAAATCCAGCACCCCTTCTTGATAAAAACCCTTGAACATCTAGGCATACGGGGAACATACCTCAAAATAGTAAAAGCCATCTACGAGAAACCCACAGCCAGCATACTCCTAAATGGACAAAAATTGGAACCAATTCCCCTGAAAACTGGAACTAGACAAGGATGCCCACTCTCTCCCCTCCTGTTCAACATAGTATTGGAAGTCCTGGCTAAAGCAATCAGAGAAGAGGAGGCAATCAGAGGTATTCAAATAGGAAAAGAGGAAGTCAAGTTATCTCTCTATGCAGATGACATGATGGTGTACCTTGAAAACCCAAGAGAATCTGTCAAAGGTCTCCTTACATTGATAAAAGCCTTTGGCAAAGTCTCAGGATACAAAATAAATGTACAAAAGACAATCGCATTTCTCTACACCAATAATAAACAAACAGAAACCCAAATAAAAAACACAGTTCCATTCACAATAGCCACAAAAAAAATGAAATACCTTGGCATCTTCCTGACCAGAGACGTGAAAGACCTTTACAATGAAAATTACAAAACACTGCTCAAAGAAATCAAAGCCGACAAGAACAAGTGGAAAAATATCCCATGCTCATGGATCGGAAGAATCAACATTGTGAAGATGTCCATCTTACCTAAGGCAATCTACAAATTCAATGCAATACCCATTAAATTACAACAACATTCTTCTCAGACCTAGAAAAAACAACACAGGAATTCATATGGAAACACAAACATCCAAGATAGCCAGAACAATCCTCAGCAAAAAAACAAAGCAGGTGGTATCACAATACCAGATTTCAAACTTTACTATAAGCTACAATCATC
>NW_007053283.1:0-499 GCF_000164805.1 Carlito syrichta
CGTGCGCCTGTAGTTCCGGCTACCTGGAAGGCTGAGGCGGAAGGATCACCGGAGCCCAGCAGGTCGAGGCTGCGGTGGCCAGGAGTGGCCATTGTACTCCAGTCTGGGCAACAGAGTGAGACTCCAACTCAAAACAAACAAACAAACAAACAAACAAAAAAGTGAAAGCAAAATCCAAAAAGTTATAGTCAGCTATTACATAATAAAGACAAGAAAATTCAACACAATACAAACCTCCTTTAAGATACTGCTTACGGTTTCCCTATTATCTGAGAGGTCCTGTATTTTCTTTTGATATAACTGCACTTCCAATTGACACGAAGGGAGGCAATCAACCAAGTCTCCATAGATTTCATACTTCTCCACCACTTCTTGCTTTGAAAGAAAAAAAAGTGTGATATTCTCCTTTCTGAAACTGCAGTAATGTCAATTTGTTCTTAAATAATTTTTACACTTAATACTGAAAGCTTTAAGAGCAGAAAACAATTAAGTTTCTAGG
>NW_007053284.1:0-1124 GCF_000164805.1 Carlito syrichta
TCGGCCGTCCAAGCACGGGGATCACAGGCTGAGCCACCGAGTTCGGCAAGAAATATTTTTTAAAGATCATGTATGAATTTAGACTGTATCTCAAAAGTATTGATCTCTTAGATAAGATCAAATGTATATACTACAGTATTCTTTATCTTGAGGGCATGTGACTATACATGTATATGCATGTAGCACACGTGTGCATGTGTATTTGTTTTTGGAGGTGTTTTCTAAATAGGAAGAGGCAATGAACAACCATGTTGTTCTTTCAGACTTGATCCCCAAAACTTTTTCTTTCTTCCTTTTGTGGTGGAATCTAGGAAAGAAAATATTGTCATTAATAGAAGCTGTAATAATGACACATGAGTATTAGAACTTTCTACTTGAAAAATAATCTATGGGATTTTTGGCTGTGTCTATTACCAAAATCGCTACTCTTTAATCATAAAACACAAACAAGGAAATATGACCCTTGTCTGTCCCGCAGGTCTAGCTCATGTGAGAAAAAAAGTCTAATCAATAGTCTGCAAATGTGTACAAAAATATAGTTAGAATGAATAAGACCTAGTATTCAATTGAAAAAGGCTGGCTATAAAAAACAACATTGTCTATTTTAAAATACCGAAAAGAGTGGAATTAGAATACATTTTTCATAAAGAAATAATAAATGCTTGAGGGGATACACACCCCAAGTGCACTGATTTGATGATTAAACATTGTATGCCTGTATCCAACATCGCATGTGCCCCAAATATTTATAAATCTATCATATAATTCATGTACCCATAAGTAAAAATAAAAAAAATAAAAATTGAGACCTAAGTAAAATTCAATGTAGTCTAAACAATTGAAGAGTATTTACTCATTATTTAATAATTTGGGGGTATTGTTAAATTCTGAATTCTCAGGTTCTTAAAAATTATTTGTCCTTTAAATAATAATGTATTGACAATTTTAAGTCAGTTATATTGAGAGATATCTGACAGATTGTTTCGTCAATTTTAATTGAACAATTTGGATTGTCACAAATGCATACAATGACGTAGCCACTAGAGAAATCATAATATACAATGTTCTAGCACCCTACATCCCTATCACAGTCCATTCTTCTTTAATGTTGGCTTCTGATATTC
>NW_007053285.1:0-662 GCF_000164805.1 Carlito syrichta
GTTGGGATCTGTATCAGTCAGGATTGGCTAGGTTATGTTGCAGTGAAAAACTACCCCCAAATTCTCAGAGCCTTACACAAAAACTATTTTTTGCTCACATTACATACATATCATGGGTTGGAAGTAGCTCTGATCTAGCTAGTCTTTCCTTTGGGCTCCAACTGTTTTGAGACAGAGGGAAAAGGAATATAAGCAAACTTCTGCCTCTTTTTTTTTTTTTTTTTTTCTTTTTTTTGAGTTGGAGTCTCACCCTGTTGCCCAGACTGGAGTGCAGTGGTATACTCCCGGCCACCATAGCCTCGACCTGCTGGGCTCCGGCGATCCTTCCGCCTCAGCCTTCCAAGTAGCTGGAACTACAGGCACACGCTACCACGCCCGGCTAGTTTTTTTTTTTTATTTATTGTAAAGATGAGCTCTCGCCAAGTTGCCCAGGCGGGTCTCAAACCCGCGGGTTTGGGCAATCCACTCACCTCAGCCTCCCAAGGCGCAGGATTATAGGCTGAGCCACCGAGCCCGGCTCCACCTAACTCTTAAAGCATCTGCCCTGAGAACACACCCACATTTCAATTCTGAGAGGGATGCACTTATATTTCATTGGCTAAAACGAGTCACAAGGCCTTTACAAATGTATCAGGATGAGGGTCTATAATGCTCTTGCAGGG
>NW_007053286.1:0-524 GCF_000164805.1 Carlito syrichta
CCTGGCCATCTCCTGTAGGTTTTAATAAACTGATGTCTTTTCCTGCTAGGACTCAGGGTGACTTCTTTGGAACAGATAAACATTATGCAGAAGCCCTCTCAGATTTGGGGTTACTGTGTTACAACAGGGATATGTTACTTGCACTTCCTCACTTTCAGTTTTCGTATTTTTAGGGGTCAATAATACCTACCTAAGAAGGACTTTTGTTATAATAAAATAAGTTAACATACTTCAAGCATCTCACAATTTCCTGGCTTGCTGATCAAAGTGGTCAATAAATGTCTGTTTCTTTTTTCCTTTCTGTCATTACTTACACATTTCATGAGTTGTGTTTGTGTTTTTTTGCTTCCATGAATAAACTTATGCTATGCTCCAGTTTCTTTTTACACTTCAAATGTGATCATCCTTTATTCAAGTTCTTTAAATCCCTAAGCCTTGCTGTTTTCAGGGCAGGCACATATAGCAACTCAACTGGGGCATTAGCTAGTCTAGTAATTATATCTTCCAGTATAACCCCTTAATCC
>NW_007053287.1:0-808 GCF_000164805.1 Carlito syrichta
ATATCTTTCTAATATTAAAAGGACACAAAACTGGCAGCCAGAGCAAAAGGTATGCTGAAAAAGAATTATCATTAAATTCTAAAGAGATCAATTCTTTGAGGAGGAAGACTGTTTATTTTTCTGCACACTTATCCAGAGTCTGCCTATATATGAGGTATATATATTTTTTGGAGAGCAGGCCCCTTTAGTACAGGTTTCCCCTGCTAGATATCTGTTCTAGGAACCCATCAGCATCAGTGTACCAGCTAGTGTTGTTGTGAGAGGCTGCCTTTGGCTTCAGATAATTTTTTTTTAGAGTTCTTTCATAATGAGTGATTTGAGCACACTTGTCCACACTGCACTTAATGTTCAGCAGTTTTTGAACACAACCTGCATGACCCCTGTGCCCCACCTTCCCTATTCACCCAATCTTATCCTGAGCAACTATTTTTTGTTTTCCCAAATGAAAAAAAGTCCTCAAAGGGAAACATTTTGCTGATGTGGAAGAGGTGAAATAAAAAGCAACAGAAGTACTAAAAGGCATCAAAATTAATGAGTCTGTGGAAAAAGTGTCTTAACAGGTGTACTGCATGAAAACAGAGAGTATCTTAAGGATGACTAAAGAATAAAAGCACATTTCTTATAAAATTGTTTTTTTTGTTTTTTGGTTCTCCCTGATATACCATGATGAAGTAATTTAGAATCAGTTATCTAAGCTAAGCCAATGGCACTCAGGCCTTATTTGATCTTATCTGCTCTGACAATAGTCAAAACACACTAGTCAAACACACAAGAACAGGTATTTGTACTGACTATAGACTTTATCTTA
>NW_007053288.1:0-545 GCF_000164805.1 Carlito syrichta
TGTTGCTATTGTTGTTTTTCTTCTTATCTACACAGTAAAGGAAAAAAATATTTGCTTTGCAATGTCACAGCAAAAAAACCTACCATGGCAGCTAGAACGTGGCCAGTTTATAGCAGACAGACTCATGCAGTCCATCTAGAAAAAGAGGAAGCAGGAAGGATTCGGCCCTGACGTGCTCTGGGGAAGTGATTTTGATAAGAGAGTTCACCCCGCTGCAGCCAGGGGGAAGAACGAGGAAAAACATTCCAGAAGCTCTGTCAGCAGGCCACCATCTTGGCCACAGAAAACTAAACCAGACCCACGAAAGTTGAAAAGTCACTGTTTCTGTAGTAGATAAGTCATGTGGAATAAACATCCTTTTGACTCATGGAAAAAAGGACACATACAACCTGAAGACAATTTGATTTTTCTTTATTGGATGCTATACTGCACATGATATTTACAGATGTAATTAAACAGAATTTATAAGACTGCTGTGGTGGAACATTTTTAGAAGTTATTCTGAAAGACTCATAATGAAACCATCATTTCATATGTGTTACAAT
>NW_007053289.1:0-559 GCF_000164805.1 Carlito syrichta
GACTTTGCCGCAACTTGGATGGATTTAAAGTCGCTCATAGTGATCTATCACAGAAACAAAGAACAGAGTACCATATGTTCTCACTCATAATTGGACTTTGAACAATTATCGTACTATAAAAAAGGGATTGGCAGTAGTGGGAAACTGTCAGGGGAGGGAGGGGCATACCTCATCAACAAGGGTACCTGCATGATCAATGTTTATATACCTAACCCTGAAATGTATCCCACATCTTTATATTAATTTTTTTTTTTTTAAGTGATGTTCTAGCCGGGCTCGGTGGCTCAGCCTGTAATCCTGCGCCTTTGGGAGGCTGAGGTGAGTGGATTGCCTGAGCCCGTGGGTTTGAGACCCACCTGGGCAGCGAGACCTCATCTCTACAATAAATCAAAAAATCAGCCAGGCATGGTAGCGCGTCCCTGTAATTCCGACTACTTGGAAGGCTGCGGCGGAAGGATCACCATAGCCCAGCAGGTCGAGGCTGCGGTGGCCGGGAGTGGCCACTGCACTCCAGTCTGGGCGACTGAGTGAGACTCCAACTCAAAATAAAAAAAAAAGA
>NW_007053290.1:0-928 GCF_000164805.1 Carlito syrichta
AAACTGAGTATCACATGTACTCACTCATAAGTGGACCTAGAACGACCATCTTAATAAAAAAAAAAAGATTTTCAGAGTTGGTAAATCGGAGGGGAGGGGGAGGGGCAGGATTTGCAGTAGTAGCATTCTGTCGGAAGAGCGGGGAAGTTCGGGGACAGGCCTGACCCACAAGGGTTCCTGTAAAATGAATATTAATATATTTCACCCTGAATTGTACCCTACGTCTTTCAAATTACAAATGAAGAAGAAAACGTTTATACCAGATCCCTGAATCCATGGCCAGTCATTGGAAAGAAATTCTTGTTTCTATAGCCTTAATCACTTTTTTCCACACCCAAATAAAAACACATACCCTTGTTTTATTGAAATGTGCTTAGATAAAATATCCTATTGCTGATTTTTAATTAACTTATTTTTGAAATATATCCCAGTTGACTCATTCGATATATTTCATTGAGTATAGATAGCAACTGTATACTACTGCTTAAAATGAATTGTCCCGATTTGTGTCTTTTTCCCTGCAGCGGTATGTGTAGATTTCTGGCATGCTTCCTTTCTGACCATGTTTGCGTTTTCTCATGTGTTAGTGTTACGTTGGAGTTGTTGAAATGTATCAGACACCTACTCTGCACAATGAATGGTACCTGCTGTCAATCTCTGTATTGTGGGGGAGGGGCTCCGGGTCTCTCGCCATCGCGAGGTTGCAGTGCCTCGCTTCGCGTCACGTCCGCGTCACCTTCTGGGTTGACGTGATCCTTCCTCAGAATCCGGTCTGCGAGCACCCAGGCGAAACGCGGTTCCGCCTCCAGGTCCCCGGCCTCCCACGGAGTGCTTCGGACTCCCGCGCTGCGGGACCCCAGAGTGTGGCTCGCTGCGACTGGGACGACCGCGGAGCTGGGCCCCCCGCTGGCCGCGGAGCTGGGCCCCG
>NW_007053291.1:0-725 GCF_000164805.1 Carlito syrichta
AGGGAGGCCGAGGCAAGTGGTTTGCCTGAGCCAGCAGGTTCGAGACCCACCCGGGCAACTTGGCAAGACTTCATCTCTACAATAAATCAAAGATTAGCCAGGTGTGGTAACTCACGCCTGTAGTTCCAGCTACTCAGAAGGCTGAGGCAGAAGGATCGCCAGAGCCCAGCAGGTCGAGGCTGCGGTGGCCGGGAGCATGCCACTGCGCTCCAGCCTGGGCAACAGAGTGAGACTCCAGCACACACACACACACACACACACACACACACACACACACACCCGTAACTGAAGAAATACAAGCAATGAGGAGATACCACTTTTCATCTGTTAAACCTGTATACCTCAAAATTTGACCAAAGTTCTACTTCTGGTCTAGATATTCCTCTCACTCTAACAATCAAAACAAGCCAGATAAGCTACAAGATAGTAATGATCAGGATCCAGTCAGGAGACAGAAATCACAAAGAAGTTAACCATTAAAAAGGTTAAAGAGAACTCAAGGCTGTAATAGGGACAGCGACTGCAAGAACAAGCAGTCACCCTAATGAGGACACAAACGAACCAGGAAAAGGTTAAAAATTTAGAGGAGCGACTCACTGGGCTGAGATCCAAAACCTCTGACCAGAATGTGCACATGACACAGGAATGCCAGCCACCAAGAGAACCCTCCCTAAGCCACATTGGCCTTCCTAATACTTACCTGATGTCTTTGTGCTAGCTCTTCC
>NW_007053292.1:0-969 GCF_000164805.1 Carlito syrichta
CAATTGCTCTGCCAAACGCATTGACGAAGAAGAGCTGACTGCCTTGGTGGTGCCTGTTTTGAATGTCCGTCTCCCTTGGAAAGTGCTGTGTGAGAAGTGTGCTGCACTGTGAGGTTCTGGCACTGAGTGTGCGTGCTGTCATTCCTCCTTCCCACCTGTTCCCTTTCGTGTATCTTACGCTCTACAGGGTGACTGCTTTGGCGTGCGGCTTGTCAACCTCTCCCATGCGGGAATGCTCATCTCCCCTGTGCCACAATGAGGGATCTGAGACATTCACAGTTACTTGTGGGAAGGCATTATGTGTGACCCGGGGGAATTCTGAATTGCTCTGTCTTGACACCTTCTCCTGTCAGGGAAGGCAATGAGACTGTGGATTGCTGGTGGGAGTGGCCTTTCTTAGGCCTGGGGTGCACGGGCACCTTCCTGGCTTAAGTCTGTGCCCAATGTGTGCTGCAGTGTCACCTCTTTGCTGTGACTATTCTTCTTCATTGCCGCCTGCTGTAATACCTCATTCTCACTCTTTCCCCTTGATTTGTGTTCCTTTCCATAGAGGGCCTTTGCGTACGACCGTGAAACCTCCGTGTTTCACGGAGAGAAATCTGCAAGACATAGTGCCGCAATGAGTAACACAAGTGCTCCACAGTCACGAGCAGGAGAGCATTATGTGTGGATGGGGAGAATTCTAAGTTGTTTTTCCCTATGGCGTTTAAACCTAATAAGGACTACCAAGGCTGTGCCGTTTTCATTGCTGAGTAAGCACGGAGAGCCTCTGTTACACTGGGGGTGAAGCTGGGTCTTCCTGGGGACACGCTATTGAAGCCTGCGCTGCACTGCACTTCATTGGCAGTCTGTATACACTGGCTTTGTGCGTGCTCTCCTCCCTGATTCTCAGAGCTCTCCTGTATATGCACTATTCTAGGCGGGGAGCATTTGGTGACCAGAGTGCAACTTCAGCTGCTGCACTGACTG
>NW_007053293.1:0-732 GCF_000164805.1 Carlito syrichta
CTGCAGTGATATAGGTTGGTTGCTTCTAATGTCACTGGTCAAAATGGTGAGAGAAAGGATTAGCAGAGGAATCAAATTCCCAGATCAAGGACGGAAATTGTTGATAATCAAAATCTTGACCTAATCCTGCAATTGACCTCATTACAATAAAAGTTGAACTCCCAGCCTTGCATGATTGGAAAAAAATGAAATTGCACAAGTTGTAATGGGGATGTATGAGAAGACACTGATGAAGCTGGGGATGTTAAATCCCTAATTTCTCATGAGTCTTTGCCATTGGAAGAGACCTTTCTACCCCCAGTGGTAGTAGCCTCTCCATCCCAAATAAAAGTGGTATCTTCTACCCCAAAATGTGGACTTCCTACCTCTAATGACAGTGACTACTTACCCCCAATGGCAGGCACCCACTACAGTGGTATCCATCTGAGGGGATTAACCCAGTGTTGCCCAAAGAAACAGTCACAGCCTCCCCTGAAGCAGTTATCACGAAAAGCACTGCTAATTTTCCACAGGATCCACCACCACTATACCCCTGTTTCCAGATGCACAAAGAAACTTAAATTCCAGCAGGCTCCTAAAGGAGATATTCAAAGTGTGACCCAGAGAGATACATACTACACTACAAAAGAACTCCTTGAGTTTCTAAATTATATAAGCAGAGAGCTGAGGAACATGTCTGGGAATTGATATTAATGTTGTGGGATAATGATGGAAGGAACTTAAACTTGGGTA
>NW_007053294.1:0-890 GCF_000164805.1 Carlito syrichta
CCAAGCTGCTGTAATCCGGGTCAGACATGACACAGGGAGGGGTACAACGAAGCACACCATCAATAAGAGCAGAAGCAGGGCTCGGTGGCTTAGCCTGTAATCCCTTGCCTTTGGGAGGCTGAGGTGAGTGGATTGCCTGAGCCCACGGGTTCGAGACCTGCCTGGGCAGGCGAGACCTCATCTCTACAATAAATCAAAAAATTAGCCGGGCGTGGTAGCGCGCACCTGTAATTCCGGCTACTCGGAAGGTTGAGGCGGAAGAATCATCGGAGTCCAGCAGGTCGAGGCTGCGGTGGCCAGAAGCGGACACTGCACGCCAGTCTGGGCGAAAGAGTGAGACTCCAACTCAAAAAAAATAATAAGAAACAAGAACAGAACGTGTGTTCATAATTCGGGGGAAATTATTTCACTCAGCAAAAAACATTTTAAGGGTCAGCACTAAATTGCCCACTTTGAGAAACTCAGAAAAACGAAAAGGAGATTTTAAAACTGGCAGTGTCTCACTGTAGTTTGTGGCTGACTGGAGCCCTTTCTTGGCTAGTATTCAAATATCTTTTATCTTCATGTAATCTAATATATTTATTACTATAGTCAATGCCTTAATGACACTATCAGCTTCCCATTTTCACTACTCCTTATTGCTTATCTCTCTTGGTATTTAAAAATCATTTTGCATTGTAAAGAAAAAGACTTAAGATGAAGTAACCTAGCAACGTGCACAAAGATCATATTTTTATAAATGCTGCCTATTGTTCCTTTGACAAGGAGTAAGAATCTCCTGTGGACAGAAGCAAATTTTCATGTGCTTTATCTAGATTCATGAGAATAAACCTTTCTCCCTCATTGACGTTCTCTCTGTGTTTTCAGTCATGGAGACTGATTACTATACA
>NW_007053295.1:0-681 GCF_000164805.1 Carlito syrichta
ATTCGTGACATCATTATCATCTTTGATTGTGTTTATTTAAAGTTTTTCTTTCTTCTTTGGTTATTCTAGCAAGCAGTCTAGCAGTTTTATTTATCTTTTCAAAGAACCAATTTTTGTTTTGTTTATCTTTCAAATTGTTTTGTGGTCTCAATATCATGTAGTTTTGCTCTGATATTTTTTTC
The DNA here is from genome assembly GCF_000164805.1 of Carlito syrichta. NCBI lineage: Eukaryota > Metazoa > Chordata > Mammalia > Primates > Tarsiidae > Carlito > Carlito syrichta. Next base: position 183 of record NW_007053295.1, read on the forward strand.
TGTTATCTTTAGGTTTGATTTGTTCTAGAGAAATAAGTATACTTTATTACTTGAACTACAAAGGAAACACATGATTTCAAAAGACATTTATTGAAATATATATCTTAAGCCTTTTTAGTTATTATTTTTATGCCTTTGTTTTTAATTGACAAATATAACTTTTATATATTGGTGAAGTAAAATGTGATGTTTCCATAAATGTATATATTGTATAATGATCAAATTAGTTTAATAAATCCATCACCTCAAGCCCTTATTTTTTAAGTGAGAATATATAAAAATCACTCTTTTAGTTATTTTGAAATACACAATACAGTTGTCTCCCTTTATTTACAAGTGATACATTGCAAGAACCCCCCCAGTAGATACCTTAATCATCAGATAATACCAAACTCTAAATATACTGTGTTTTAAAATACATATATACCTATAGTAAACTTTCATCTTTTCACTTAAGAACTATGTGGTTTGTTTTTTGTCCTTTCAGCATGCTTGAGTT
>NW_007053296.1:0-740 GCF_000164805.1 Carlito syrichta
CGCACTGCTTTTCTACAAGTGAGTGTGTAGCACTCATTTCACTCAGTCTGACACCATTGACATGCTCATTCCTACATGTGAAGTATCGACATAACATGCTCGGCTATGCTCATTCAAGCCGTACCTTGAGAATCGTGTATTACACCGTACAGCACACAAGAATCAAACTACTGGAAAATACATCACAATGCAGTAAACATTTGACACAGCATTCCCCAAGCTGATGCACACTCACAGCCAGCAAGCCGAGCCTGTCAGCTCTTCCTCGTAAATGCCAACGGAAGAGCAATGGCTTTGGATAGGAGACGGACAGGTCAAATCAAAAACACTTTAGAATTCAGTAGGTGAACAAATCATGCTTTCCCAAAGATGACAGCGAACCGGTCATGTCGCTCAGTGTGGCACCATGGAGTTGTGCACTTTGTATAAAGGAAACGTTGCATCCAGCTCTGCTAGGCCTTTGCATTCAATGTAGGATAATACACGCTGAAAAACAGGGAGAATCAGGCGTCACGCCAAAGACCAAGCCACTGTAATACTTGTTGCCCCCCCATTCAGTGACGTGCCGTTTGGAGGAATGTCTCCCATGGAAGACTGTTGTTTTCCGGAAAGCAAACAATGGCTCTCGGGCCTCGTTGGCAAATGAACCCGCAGAGCCATTGTATTCCGTGTGAGACGCCCGTGTCAAAAGAGAAAAACTTTTCAGCATTCTCCGCTGAATGAAGCATGCTTGGCTACCC
>NW_007053297.1:0-799 GCF_000164805.1 Carlito syrichta
CCAAGAGAAGGCCCGACCTCCACTTCCGTTCTCCCTTCTCAGCCTACCCTGCCCCTCCATGGCAGGACTGTGGGAACTGGTGCTGTGGGCCCATCTCTCTCATGGCCAGACTCCTTACCACCCATAAAACATCCCCCCTTCTCTTCCCTGGCCCCACCCAGGTCACCAATCAGAGAGGTCACCAGGGTGAACTGAAATCAGCTTAGCAACAGTGACCATGCAAAACTGTTCAGAAACAGGTTAAGACAAATGATGCCTCCCAGCCAGACCACAATACTGGGTCTCATAATAGCATCAAATACCAAAGTGTCATCCCCCATCCCACGTGATCTTTCTGGACCCAGAGAGTGACACACAAGGCAGCAGCTAGGAGGGGATGGGACACAGACCAGACCTGCCAGAAGTCGGGCAGGTTGTCACGGTCATGGCCCCTCCCTGGACCTGCCAATGTGGACAGTCTTCTCCCACAACACCCCTGGGCATGGTCACACCATCCCCTTCAGCCCCGTCACCAAAAGCAAATGGACAATGGCCACCGTGACACAAACAGAAGAGGCAGCAATGTGCAACTGGCCCTCTTGTGCGTGGAGACCAACTCCGTGTGGAGACCCCGTGACCACCAAGTGACCAGGCCCAGGCCAGACCACCATCTGGCCCCCATGGCCAACTCACAGAATCATTAGCTAAAGAGATCAGAATGGCACACTGCTGTCCACGGGCCAAGCCTATCTTTGCAATTAGGTTTCATTAGGACACAACCATACCCACATACTTTGGCCACTTTTTTGCTACAGGGGAA
>NW_007053298.1:0-854 GCF_000164805.1 Carlito syrichta
AATAGGTAATGTGGAATGGTGACACAAAAAGGAGAGTGGGCTCCAGTCATATTGAGCAGAGACAAAAAGAAAGTAGATACGATATCCACTTGTCAATTCATCAACACACTTGAAAGGTCAAGTCGTGAATACTCACTGAATAAAAGCAGCAGGGTACACACAAACATCCCAAATATTACACAGGTAACCAAATTATTACACGGTAGACCTCTTGAGATATAGGAGGACACGGATCCCTTATGTACCACTCCGAACCCTGGGTGAGCTGTGTTCTTTGGCTCGTGATCCATGGGTATCTCCAAGTGTGCCAGAAAAAAAGATGTCCAACTGATATGTATTATCTCGTCAGGATGTACTCGGAAGAAAGGTCTGTGGGAAGAGGCCTCCCAGTGGAAATTTCCGTTTCCATTTGGACACACCGTTTTTAACTCCTCTTCTGCCAGAAACTGGCCTGGAAATAAGCTGCTATCTCTTAAACAAAGGGTTGTAACAAGATGGATGGCCACTGATCCTCTGGAATTGAAATATTCTCCCATGTGCTGTTCCTGCTTCACTTGTGGTGAGCATATGACTGTCCTTGCCGCATATATGGAATTGGTAGATACTTTTGTTGGGTCAATGATGAGTACTTTATATTGCCTTGAGGAGCGGTGATGACTCAAATATCAAGTACAATGGCATGACGCTGAGGCCCAGCCTAGAAGACACTTGTGTAATCCAACATGGGAGAAATGATGATGGTCCCTTTGGTACGATCTAGTTTGTTGCTGGAGGACTTGTCATACCGGAGGCCATCATGTGGAGCAGGAGGATATGCTACTGCATCATTTGTCCCATGTTATCCTTAAACTTTA
>NW_007053299.1:0-911 GCF_000164805.1 Carlito syrichta
CAAGGGTTTTTATCAAGAAGGGGTGCTGGATTTTATCAAAAGCTTTTTCTGCATCTAGTGATATGATCATGTGGTTTTTGTTTTGACATCTGTTGATGTATTTAATTACATTTATGGTTTTACGAATATTGAACCAGCCTTGCATGCCAGGAATGAAGCCTACTTGGTCATGATGGATGATTTTTGAGATGTATTGCTGAATCCGGTTTGCTAGGATCTTGTTGAGAATTTTAGCTTCTATGTTCATCAAAGATATTGGCCTGTAGTTCTCTTTCTTTGTTGGATCTTTACCTGGTTTGGGTATCAATGTGATGTTGGCTTCGTAAAATGATTTGGGGAGAGTTCCATCTTTTTCAATCGCCTGGAATACCTTCAGTAGGATTGGTATCAGCTCCTCCTTAAATGTCTTGTAGAATTCTGCTGGAAAGCCATCTGGACCAGGGCTTTTTTTTGTAGGAAGTTTTCTTATTACGTGGTCGATTTCCTTGATTGTTATTGGTTTATTTAGGGTCTCAATTTCTTCTTGTTCCAACCTAGGTAGGTTGTGTGATGTCAGAAAGTCTTCCATTTCCTTCTGGTTTTCAAGTTTGTTTCCATACAAGTGTACGTAGTAGTCTCTAATGATCTTTTGTATTTCTTCAGGGTCAGATGTGACTTCATCTTTTGTGTTTCTGATTATGCTTATTTGGTTTTTTTCTCGTTTTTTCTTGGTCAGTCTAGCTAGGGGACCATCAATCTTGTTTACCCTTTCGAAGAACCAGCTTTTTGTTTCATTGATTTTTTGTATTATCTTTTCTCTCTTCTATGTCCTGGATTTGGGCTTTTTATTTTTGGTGATCTGGATTCTTCTGCTGAAATTAGGGTTTTTTGTGGTCTTGCTTTTCCAGCTTCTTTAGGTGGTTTGTTATGGT
>NW_007053300.1:0-771 GCF_000164805.1 Carlito syrichta
GTCTCATTGAGGTTTTGGATCTCCTTGCTGATTTTTTGTCCTGATGATCTGTCTAAGGTTGTGAGTGGTGTATTAAACTCCCCAGTTATTATGGTGTTAGAGTCAATGTCTTTCTTTAGTTTTCCTAGAAGTTGCTTTATGAATGTTGGCGCACCTATGTTGGGTGCATATATGTTTAGGATAGATATTTCTTGTTGATGGAGTGAACCTTTTATCATTATGTAGTGGCCCTCTGTATCTTTTTTAATTTTTGATAACTTAAATGGTATTTTGTCTGAAATTAGGATCGTGACTCCTCCTTTCTTTTGTGTTCCATTCGCCTGAAAATTTGTTTCCCATCCTCTTACTTTGAGTCTGTGTATGTCCTTTCTAGTGAGATGGGTCTCTTGAAGGCAGTATATTGTTGCCTGGTGATATTTTATCCATTTTGTCATTCTATGTATTTTCAGTGGTGCATTTAGTCCATTCACATTCAGACTAATTATTGAAATGTGAGAATTTGTCCCTATCATGGAGTTCTTATTGAGTTGTTGTTCTTCCACTTGGTTTTTTCTTTTTTCTTTTTTCTTTTTTTTTTTTGTCTTTCTTTTGGTTTTGGGGTTGGTTTGTGTATATTTTATTCTTTTCCCTGTACTCTTGTGAAGAACATTGTTCTTTTTTTCCTTTTCTTCTGTGTTTAGTACTTTTCTTATGTGTTTCATGTAGAGATGGTTTGGTGACAGCATAAGTTCTTAAGGATTTGGATATCTGGGAAAAGATTTTAATTCTCCC
>NW_007053301.1:0-1194 GCF_000164805.1 Carlito syrichta
AAGGTAATTTTCAGACATCAATAAATACTATTTTTGTTTCCACTTTTTAAAAAGATGAATAAAAATATCACAAACATCGCATATATTTTTAAATAAAAATATACCCTAGACTTGCATTTTTGCTCCAGCATATAAGAAGTGTAGAAGTGCCACTTTATTCTAACAAGTTAAAATCTCAACAAAATGAAAAATGGATTCTTCTTAGATCCAGCTCTAAGTCAGATCACAGGGAAAACTAGAGTCCCTGAAATTATACACATATACAGATTTAATACTTGCCTGAGCAGAAACCCACTATCAGAGACCTCTTCGGGGGCTAGTGCCTGGGTGGCCAGGGTGGGAAAAACTGAGTTTATTGCTGGAGGCTCCCTGTGGGCAACTCTGAGACTTTAAACACTCCAAGGGAACCAGCCAGAGGGGCCTCACACACTTTTGCACTTTTGAGCTCTGGGAACTCTTCCAGGTCTTCACAGTGAATATTGCAGAAAACCCCTCTAGTCTCTGGCAGGCAGAGCGGGAAAAAAGAACTTTTAAAACTCATCAGGGCTCTTGTTCTTAACAAGACCTGTACTGACAAGAAACAATTTTTTACCAGGGATTGAACTTCTGGAATTTTATCAAAGCCTAACTGGCCTGAAGACAGGGAAGTGCCTGATCTAACCATCTCTTTTTTTTTTTTGAGTTGGAGTCTCAGTTGCCCAGACTGGAGTGCAGTGGCTGCTCCCGGCCACCGCAGCCTGGCCTGCTGGGCGCCGGTGATCCTTCTGCCTCAGCCTTCCAAGTAGCTGGCCCTACAGGCGCACGCTACCACGCCTGGCTTTTTAAAATTTATTTATTGTAGAGATGAGGTCTCGCCAAGTTGCCCAGGTGGGTCTCGAACCCGCAGGCTCAGGCAATCCAGCCACCTCTTGTCGTCTGTTTCTCCTAAGGGGCAGAGGTTGGGGGTGGACCTGAGAAGCAGGTGAAGGTCACAGCCCAAGGGCCTGGGCTCCCCAAAAGACAAAGACTAATCACAGTACCGTAGAACTCTTTCTCTCTCCAAACCATCCCACTGTGTTAAAAGCCTATTTACTGCAGGTCCTTTTGCCTAGTACATCAGTCATATTTTCACCAGAATGTGGCAAGACATACTAAAAGACATTAAGCATAATTTGAGAGACAGAACAAATAAATCCAGAATTAACTATGACAAGA
>NW_007053302.1:0-779 GCF_000164805.1 Carlito syrichta
CTAATTTTTTGATTTATTGTAGAGACGAGGTCTCAAACTCCGGCTCAGGCAATCCTCTCACCTTGGCCTCCCAAAGTGCTGGGATTACAGGTGTGAGCAGCCATGCCTGGCTGTTTTTGTACTTTTACTTAGCCAATTTGCCACTGCCACTTTAACATGGATTTTTTTTTACCGTTTTTGGAAATTCACCCATTTTTCATCTCCCCCTCATTCTCACTCTACAATACACCTCTGAGAGTAGAATTCACCAAGAAGTGAGGCTCAGGTCTAGAATAAAGCTAAATAGTTTGCACATTTGGTAATATTTATAATAAAAATAAAGGCAGAAGGATCACTTGAGCCTAGGAGTTTGAGATTACAGTGCACTATGACGGCGCCACTGCATTCCAACATGGTCAACAGGGTAAGATCCTGTCACTTAAAAAAAAAAAAAGTAGAAAAGTTAATGATAAAAATGTGCCTCAGGCCGGGCTCAGTGGCTCAGCCTATAATCCCAGCACTTTGGGATGTCAAGGCGAGTAGATTGCCTGAGCCCTCAGGTTCAAGACCAGCCCAGGCAACTTGGCAAGCCCTCGTCTCTACAATAAATCAAATAATAGCCAGGCATGGTAGTGTGTGCCTGTAGTTCCGGCTACTTGGAGGGCTGAGATGGAAGGATCACCAGAGCCCAGCAGGTTGATGCAGGGGTGGCCGTGAGTTTGCCACGAAACTCCAGCCTGGGCGACGAAGTGAGAATCCAACTCAAAAAAAAAAAAAAATGTACCCCAGTCAAGGGAGCT
>NW_007053303.1:0-691 GCF_000164805.1 Carlito syrichta
CTTTTTGAGTTGGAGTCTCACTCTGTCACCCAGACTGGAGTGCAGCGGCCGCTCCCGGCCACCGCAGCCTCTAACTGCTGGGCTCTGGCAACCCTTCCGCCTCAGCCTTCCAAGTAGTTGGAGTTACAGGCATGCACTACCACACCTGGCTGATTTTTGGATGTATCGTAGAGATGAGGTCTTCTGCCTAGGCGGGTCTCGAACCCGCAGGCTCAGGCGCTCACAAACTTATTATTATAATGAAGCAAGTGTCGCGATCGGGCACTTTTCTTCAATGAATTCTACTCTGGGAATAAGTGTGCCTGTTGCAGCTGATTCAAATCTTTTCATTTGCTCTTCTTCTGCCCCTCATGAGGCTGACATTTGCGAGTACAGAGGCAAGCAAGCTTCTCTGTGAAATGACTCACTGCTATTGAACTCTGATCACCCTTTTATATTTATAAAGTTTTGCGAGTCACATTTCAAATGGGAAAAATATCAAGAATGGAATTTAATTGTTAATTTATTCGTGGTGGTTGCAAGCAATGGCTCCCCAGTCATGAAAAGGTGTGTGAACCTGGGTGCTCCTCAAAGCTGGGCTAAGTCAATCTCAGCTAATCAAAAAAGGACTCTTTGGGGAATCATTTCTTCACTGCTCCCCAGTACCTTACATGTCTTTTATCTTTGCATGCATATAATTAAAGTGTCTCCA
>NW_007053304.1:0-804 GCF_000164805.1 Carlito syrichta
TATTTGAGAGTCATCAGAAAATGACGAAATATGAATAACGTACAAACACATGGTTGCATGTAGGAAACCAAATTTTTCTCAAAACCAAATTCATGCTTACCATGATATGACCTCCTATACTGCGATAAAAGAAGTAAAACAAGCCACTTTTTTGGAAATACAGGCAAATAGGCTAAAATGAGGTTAAAATACTATACCTTGATAATTAAGTTAATATTTACCTTCAGCTAAATGCCAGAAATTTCGTATCTTTAGTCAGATAGTAAGCACAAAAAGAACAATTTTATTATGATTTTGGTATGCTTCCTCCATTAAAAACTTAAGGTTATATGATTGCAAACTTAGAGAATATAATGAAGAAACTTATACCCCTTTACTAATGAATATAGAAAAGGCCAAAATCACCTCAATTGCTATTTCTAACAATAGGCACAAAAGCAGTGTTCTGTTTAACTTGGTTTTCGCTAAGACTTTGTCATGCCTGTGTACATCAGTGATATTGGTCTGTGGTATTCTTTGTTTTTACTTTGCGTGTGTCTGTCCTGTTTTGCTATCAAAGTAGTTCTGGGCTCATGTAGTCAGTTGGGAATTATTTCTGCCTCTTCGATTTTGGTGAATAGTTTAAATGAAACTTATATTTGCTTTTCACCTGCTTGGACAAATTCAGCTGTGAAGCCATCAGGCCCTAGGCTCTTTTTTCCTCCCTCTCTCTTTTCTTCCTCTTTCTTTCTGCTTTGTTTTGTTTTGGTTTGTTTTTTGAGTTGGGCTCCCCATCTGTTGCAGGCTGAAGGGCAAGGCACTGAC
>NW_007053305.1:0-2338 GCF_000164805.1 Carlito syrichta
CTGTACCTAACTGGAGTACCTAATACATAGTTGTACATGTAGATGTTCAATGAATGTTATCTATGTTGACAGAAAAATACAGACACAGTTATCTACATGGGTCACCCTCAGGACTCCAAGTTTCTGATGCCTTTAACCTCTTAGGAAGGACTGGTAATGTTATAAAGGGCACTGAAAGGCAAGTCACAAAAACTAAGCTCTAATCACCTTTGGCCAATGCTCACCAACGCTTGTCACTATCTTCTCTTTTCCAGACTGGTTTTTAGAATAAGGAGTTAGCAGCACAAAACATGTTTCTGTTTCTATGTACCTTTTTAAACATGCGTGATGGTAATATACACAAACACAGAGTTCGTATGGAACACACACATACAAAAGTCTTCCTTTCCTATTGACAAAAGGTCACCATGATGGTAAAGGGGTTGTATTGGACTGGTGGATATTTATTAAATATATAGTTAAACATGGGTAAACGTGTGTTTTTAAAAAGGTTTCTTTTTCCATTTGCCCTGTTAGCTTAAGCATCATGCAAACCATAACCACTTCTAGGTAGCAACAGAATTTGATTTAGGCCATAATAGTTTTTCAAAGATTGAAGGAGCCACTCCTCAGGTTGTTTTTCTATCTTCATTCTTTCCACTTTTCTATCAGTTTTTGGCAGGGTTAGAAATATTTCCATATACTTCTCTCTAATCTCCACCTCGGCCTCTATCAATTTCTTTTTATAAAGACAAGGAATCATAATATGTCACTTGACTATTAATACTGTCGACTTCAACATTGCAGAATTTTAGAAAACTGTAGATATGGAGGAAGAAAAAGCCAAGTTGTGCTTATGAAACATAATTGTGGTGCTGCATGTTCCACATCTTCTATTATCTTCTGTTCTTAGAACCTCCCTGGCTTCCAGGCTTTTTCTTTAGAGTCTGCAATAGCAGGAAGTCTTTGCAAGAACCACAAAGCTAAAGTCTTACTGCAAATATGCTTATACTCTTCTAATAATAAAAAAAAGTGAGAGCGTAGCCAGGCTCGGTGGCTCAGCCTGTAATCCCGCGCCTGAGGTGAGTGGATTGCCTGAGCCTGCGCGTTCGAGACCCACCTGGGCAACTTGGCAAGACCTCATCTCTACAATAAAATCAAAATGAGCCGGGCATGGTAGCGCGCGCCTGTAGTTCCAGCTACTTGGAAGGCTGAGGTGAAAGGATCGCCGAATCCCAGTAGGTCGAGGTTGTGGTGGCTGGGAGCGGCCACTGCACTCCAGTCTGGGCGACAGAGTGAGATTCCAACTCAAAAATAATAATAATAAATAAATAAAATAAAATAATTATTGTAAGACAGAAAATACTATTGACCAGTGAAAATGTTCTATCACTCTAATAATTAAAAAAAAAAGCTAAGCCAGTCTTGGTAGCTCAGTCTGCCACCCCAGCACTTTGGGAGGATGAGGCAAGTGGATTGTCTGAGCCCACAGGCTTGAGACCAGCCCAGACCACTTGGCAAGACCTTGTCTCTACAATAAATAAAAAAATTAGCTGGGTGTGGAGGCACACGCCTGTAGTTCTGGCTACTTGGAAGGCTGAAGCAGAAAGATCGCAGGAGTCCAGCAGGTTGAGGCTGCAGTGGCCAGGAGCATGACCCTGCACTCCAGCCTGGGCGATGGATTGAGACTTTGACTCAAAACCAAAAAATAGTTAAAAAATAAGAGTCAAATGGCACTTCACACAGTGAAGTCACAAACTTAGTTAAATTCAAATTCTGACAAGGGTATAAAAGACTCTTATCTACATTGCCACAGGAAATGCAGACTGCCATAAAGATTTTAAGAACTATTTTGGAAATATATTTATCAATTAAATGTTGAGATTCCTGGAATAAAAAAGTCTTGATTCTGAGATTTTATTCTCAAAAAATAATCCAGAGATGTAAAACACTGGACTTACGTCTTAAAATAGTAGTTTGTGTCTGTGTGTGTGTGTGTCACTTGGGTCAAAAAAAAGATGAGGAAACACTATTTTAGAGCCAGGGCCTGATACTGAAGATACCAAATATCATTTTAGTCATGGAGAAATTCCACTTAAAAGGGCAATGCACTTGGGAAATACTGCCCTTAAATGCCTTCCATAGCCATCAGAGGTTGCATGCCATTTCACTGGTTGTGTTTCACCTGTCCATGTCTGCTGGGACCTGATGTTGTGACCCGTTGTTCATAGTTTGGTGGCAGAGAAGCAAGCAGAGGGCTGTTAGCACAGAAGAAGACCTTACCTGATTATCAGGGAGGGAGGCTCAAAGCCAACCGACCCTTCCACTGGAAATCAGAGGAGTTGATTCAAAGAGGACA
>NW_007053305.1:2358-5112 GCF_000164805.1 Carlito syrichta
GAAAAGTGTCCTGATCATTCAAAGGAAAAGCTAGTCTCCAAGGACTAACCTACTCAAGATCCAGAAAACAGTGTAAAAAGCAACCACTGGGGCTCTCCACTGCAGACAAGACTGAGTGCTAAGAAAGAAGCAAAGGGCTTCTAGGGAGACAGAAGGCTGGGTGAGAAAGGATAAAGGTGAGACTGAGAGTCTCACAGGAGCTAAAACCATGCTACTAAAATGAAAGCCCAGTTTGCAATCTATACTTTATGGGAACATCTTTCTGGAAAAACTATTTTTCTTCCCCAAATATCAAGGTGCACTTTCTGCCATAATGTTATCTTTACTCACAAAAGATTTTCTGAGGCCTCCTCCCTTCCTGTCCCCCACCAGTCAAGGATGGTGCTCTACATTCATCAGACTTCAGAATGACCTACTGAATGAATGAGGAGGGATGCATGGGCCACAGCTGCAAATGTCTGGGAAAAACAGAGGCAAGAAGTTAGCGGAGAGGAAGACAAGGTGGGCGACAGAGTGAGACTCCAACTCAAAAAAAAAAAAAAATGAAAACTTACTGTCCATTTTCTTCTTTATGATTAAAAAAAAGGTTATGGTTGAAAATCCTCTTGTGCCAGGGAACACTATAAAAACTATGCAATATTCAGGAAAGCACTATAAATATAGCTGTGAATTTGGACCAAAGATTTCCCTGTGATTACTGTATCAAAGTAAAAGCGTTATTTTTATATCTTATTTCTATGGATGGTAGAGTGACTTGACATGACACGTTGTTGTTCTGCCTGTCTAACATCTGTGTCTTTTCCTTTGGAAGTTTATCCCTTTCCTGTAAGAGGACATGCTGGAGGGGCAGTCAATGAAAGAGCCCCATATTTTCTTGACTGGGGAATGGACAAAGTTTAACTCAAGAATTAGGCTAACAAAACTTTCTCCTGAAAGTTGATGTGTGAATAAACAGCATGTGAGCTCAAGGTCCAAAACTCATTTACCCTGATGCTAACACCCAAAAAGACCATCTACTAAGTTTCTGCAGTCTTCCTCACTAAATCTGCCATTTCTTGTTCCTCTTCATGGCTACCAGCTGTTTTTAGGTCTTGGCACACAGAAAAACTTAACATCTGCATGATGACACTGGGGTAGAGGACTAGGCTGGTCACAGACTAGAAGCAATGGACTAGGTCCTCTCTGCCCCAGAGCTTAACCGGTTGACCCCAGACTCACATCTCTTACCCATCCTAAGCATAGAGCTGGCATCAACACAGCTCTACAGAATCTGATTCTCCAGGTTGTACTCAAACTAAAAGCTACAAAATATCCTTTCGAATAAACTGCTCCTCTACTTAACTTTCAGTAATTTTTTGTGGCTTGCAGTTAAATTACTGATGCAGATGTCAAGAGAAAAACAGGGGAGAACATGGTAACAATGATGGTAATGGATGATGGTGCTGATAGGAGGAAGGAAGAAAGGAAGGAAGGAAGGAAGGAAGGAAGAAGAGAAAAATCTAGACTACAAGGAACTTTACAAACAAGCCTACTGAACTGACTAATTTAAATTGTGTGAATGTAGGTTTTAACATCTAATTACATCTTTTATGCTTAATAGTTATCTGTTTCTCAAGTTTAGTAACTCTCTTAGTATGATACTTTTTAGTATCTCTTAGATTTATATATAATAATACTTTGTAAAGTGTCAGTGTTAAACATTTAGGGTTAGGCCAGGCTCGGTGGTTCAAGCCTATAATCCCAGCACTCTGGGAGGCTGAGGCGAGAGGATTATCTGAGTCCACAAATTCAAGACCAGCCTGGGCAACGTGATGAGATGTTGTCTCTACAATAAATTGAAAAAATTAGCTGGGTGTGGTAGCATGCACCTGTAGTTCCCACTAATTGGAAGGCTGAGATGGAAGGATCACCTGAGCCCAGCAGATTGAGGTTGTGGTGGCTGGGAGCGTGCCACTGAATGCCAGCCTGGGCAACACAGTGAGACTAGAACTCAAAAAGAAAAAAAGTTGGGCTTAGATTATTTTAAACATATAACTTGAGAGAGATTTATCATAAGAAAACAACAAAGAAGAATTTTTAAAATCCTTTGGTCCCAGCCACCCCCTTGAGAAGAGACCTATTAAGCCATATGGAAACTTGAATGGACTATCCAAGTACACGTGAGGGTGGTGACTTGTTGCAGCTAGAAGGGCTGCCACCAGGGAGTAAATGGACATAGCCCCAATTGCTTAAGGGGCCAGGGGCTGGCCCCTCCAGAAGTTTCCCGACAGGGGATTTCTGTTTGCATCCATCCTGGAATGGCATTCATTAGCCCAGTGAATACCTCACTTGCATCATGGGCACATAGATGTAGGGTAACCCCTTCTGGAGGGTGGTCCTGAATAGGGATTATGTGCGGGGCATTCCCTACTGAAATGGCCCACTTTCTCACAGTTAAAGCAGGTGCCTTGGGTTCCTCCATTAAAATTTTTGTGGGGAGGAGTGCCTTGTAAAGCTGCAGCTATAGCCATCCCTTGCATATAGGCAGGCCCAATATCAGCACACAAGCGAATATAATCTGTTTAATCCCCTTTTTTATGATAGGGATGAATGGCCACTTGGCAGGCAGAATTAGCATTTTCATAGGCCAGTTGTTTTACCAAGAGTCCCTACCTGTTCATCTACCGCTATTCGACTTACAACCTGCAACAATCTAGATGCAAAATCTTGGTGATGCTTATCAGGTCCCTGATGTATTTTTTGAAAGCTGCTCTG
>NW_007053306.1:0-677 GCF_000164805.1 Carlito syrichta
AAAGAAAGATATCGACTCTAACACTATCATAACTGGGGACTTTAATACCCCACTCACAACCCTAGACAGATCATTAGGACAAAAAATCAGCAAGGAGATCCGGAACCTCAATGTGACTTTGGACCAAATGGACTTAATTGATACCTACAGAACACTCCATCCAAAGACCACAGAATACACATTCTACTCATCACCACATGGAACATATTCTAAGATCGACCACATACTCGGCCATAAATCAAGTATAAGCAAATTTAAAAGGACCGAAATTCTACCAAACACCTTCTCGGACCACAGTGGAATAAAAATAAACATTGACACCAACAAAGTCCCCCCAAAACCCACAAAGACATGGACACTAAACAGCATGATGCTAAACAACTCCTGGGTCAACGACGAAATCAAAACAGGGATCAAAAGATACCTGGAAACAAATGAAAATGAAGAAACATCTTACCAAAATCTCTGGGATACCCTAAAGCTGTAGTAAGAGGGGAATTTATATCCCTACAAACACACATGAAGAAAATGGAAGGAACAGAAATTCACAACCTAACAAGCCACCTAAAGAAGTTGGAAAAGCAAGACCACAAAAACCCTAATTTCAGCAGAAGAATCCAGATCACCAAAATAAAAGCCCAAATCCAGGACATAGAAGACAAAAAGATAATACAAAA
>NW_007053307.1:0-2549 GCF_000164805.1 Carlito syrichta
AGTGGCCACTGCACTTCAGTCTGGGTGACTGAGTGAGACTCCAACTCAAAAAAAAAAAAATTTAATGTTGTGTCTTAAAGTCTTGTAACTAACCTGTAGAATACTTATAGTTACCTTCAGTTTTTAGTTAATTGTGATGTTTTTGTTTGTTTCATGATCAGCATAGGGTTTGTTTGTTTGTTTGGTTTTTTTTGAATCGGAGTCTCACTCTGTCACCCATACTGGAGTGCAGTGGCCGCTCCTGGTGCAGCCTTGACCTGCTGGGATCCGGCGATCCTTCTGCTACAGCCTTCCAAGTGGCTAGAACTACAGGTGCGTGCTACCATGCCTGGCTAATTTTTTTGATTTTTTTTGTAGACATGAGGTCTCGCCAAGTTGCCCAGGCAGGTCTTGAACCCATGGGCTCAGGCAATCCACTCACCTCAGCCTCCCAAAGGCACTGCATTACAGGCTGAGCCACCGAACCTGGCTAGCATAGGGTTAAGTGGCATGTATCACGTAGAATCTGATTAATCCACCTTTCAGCACACAATAAAGATTATTTTCAGCTCTTGCAGTGTTAATTAACATCTGTTCATAACTTCTGCATAGAACTTTAACTTTATTCTTCTGTTTTTCAGGTCATATATGGTGTCATTCCAACACCATACTCTTTTGTAAGATGTTTCACACTGACACCATTTTTCAGTTTCTCTAAAAGATTGACTTCCTTCACTGTAGATAAATATAAATGTTTCATTTTGTAAATCACTGTTACCCAAAGGAGTATCTGCAGTCCTTTTTGAAAATTTTAACAATATCTTTACACCACAGAGCAGAGAATAAGCAAAAAATCACAGTGAGTAATGCACACAGGTCTTGGCCCCATGTGGGGCATTATGAGGAACATGCTATTGGTTCCTCTGGCCTGCACACATACCACTTTATTAACCTGTGTTGGCTTATTGGTACGACAAAATGTGGGTGTGTGCAAGTATATATAACAGTTGGAGATGGCTGAGAGGGGATTATTTTTCTTGGAAACACTGAATAAACCGGGTGTTGCCACCTACACCTATCTAGCTAAAACTAATTCAAACTTTCTTACAATCTTACCTTGTTAATAAACCCCAGGACTAAGGAATGAGGATAAAAGGGATCTCTACTCAAATTGATTCTTAATTTCTAAAACGAGTCTAGGTTAAATTATCCCTTGTTTTAGGAAGTTGGCACAGTTAACATTTATGAGCATTCTGAACAAGGGTACCTGCCAAGAGAGGGAGTCTCTGAGGAGGAGCCAGATGTCCACACATAGAATGAGTGCTTTGTGATAAGGAAACAGAAAAAGAAATAGAAATGTGGGTGCTAGCATTTATATCTTTATTAGGACTAGGAGACACTTAGTGCACCCCTCTCAGGGTGTTCTGAGGATTAGCTCTCATTACATCGGGGACCCAGCCTAAGGCACCACAGCACACTTGTAAGCAAAGTACATGCTCAGTGAACAAGCAGTCATGCATGTGTACCCGTCATTTTCCAAATGCCAACTTTCTCTGACATTGCTGTGTTTGGTGGCTCACCTAGAGGGATGTTTTTCCATGAATAATTGTCAAATTATTTTTGCTGTGGAGCTATTTCATCATCTTGCTGATGTCACTATCTCTGTATATTTTACTTTTTGATTTTTCTATATAATTTTTTAATAAGTGTAGATTCAAAATTACAGGATAATATTCTAGAATTTACACATATTATGTAAATAGTGGATCAGGTAATTGGTAGGCACCCCATATTTATTGAAATGGTTATTGGTAAGCTTAAGTTTACTGTAGGCAAGAAGGAATCATTAGGATTTTTATTCACTTTCTTCAACCTGTATCTAAATAACAATATAATTTATTACCAAGTAATTTATGTATTGATGACACTCATCATATTTTACAAAATTCATATTTTTTCTTTACTTAGAAGTATAAGACTTTTCTTCTAAAAACTAGATTATAGCTTTTTAATTTTGTGAAAGTACTATCACAATATAATATCAATATATTACCATAAACTACTATCAGCATCTCTAAAATATTTATTAAAATTTTCTCAGTAGAACCTATTATCAATAATTTTAGTGCATTTTTTTGGTGAAAATTTATTGCCATACATCACATATTAGTGATTCAAAATCCTTGTTCTTCAAGGGTGCTCAGTCACAGTTGACCATAGTAATCAGCTAAATAAAATCTTTTTAATAGTACATCAATGTTGCATATAAGATTTTATAGATAAATATTTCTCTTATTCTTGTTTTGTAATTTCATAATACTGTTTCATTTTTAGGGTATATTTCTAGACATTAGTCTATACTGTTTTTGGTTTTACATATGTGTTATAATTTTGAATGACAGTTTGTAACTCTGTATATACATTGAAAAAGTGAGATTTAGTTAAAATATCAATCAAGCATGTGTTTATTACAATTAGATTATATATGTATATTTTTGTCCCAATAACTATAAACCCAAACAAGATAAAGTATTTTTGTTTCTGGCTTATCTTCTATATTTCTTTTCTTG
>NW_007053308.1:0-668 GCF_000164805.1 Carlito syrichta
CATTATGGTTTTGTGGGGTACAGTTAAGGGTAGGTGTACAATGACGTTTCATTCAGGCACCCTGTAGATAAGAAGTGTTTTCCCATCCCCCGACAGATATTTGCTACTGTTAATCCCATCCCCCTCCCCCCCGTAGTTTCCCAGTACCATCCGTCATTTTCTCATTGAAATTCTTATAAAAGTATGTGTATATTGTCTGTCTGTGTGTGTACTTATGTGTGTATCTTTTCCTCCCACATCTCAAACACCATACACAAAGTAGAAAGACAGCTAAGAAACTTGGAGGTTTCAACTCATATCATAAATAAATGGTTAATCTCTTTTAGGTTTTTTTAAACCCCCAGCAATGAATAAGAAAACAACCACCTGGCCAAGCTCAGTGGTTTAACCCATAATCCCAGGCTTTGGGAGGCTGAAGTGAGTGGATTGCCTGAGCCCGCGCGTTCGAGACCTGCCTGGGCAACTTGGCGAGACTTCGTTTCTTCAATAAATTAAAAAGAAATTAGCTGGGCGTGATAGCGCGCCTGTTCCAGCTACTTGGAAAGGTGAGGCGGAAGGATCGCTAGAGCCCAGCAGGTTGAGGCTGTGGTGGCCAGGAGCGTGCCATAGCACTCTAGTCTGGGCGACAGAGTGAGACTCCACTCAAAAAAAAAAAAATACCCAAAAGA
>NW_007053309.1:0-763 GCF_000164805.1 Carlito syrichta
CACGGTCCACTGCATCCACCCCATTTATTTTCTTTTTTATCAGAGCACTTTCACACACTCTTTCACAGTGAATCCTGATCAAATCCTGGTGAGGAATTCTAATAGCTGTAAAGAGCAGCTCAGAGATATGGTAACGCCATGGTTCACAGGGCAGCCTCAACATCCCAGCCCTCTGAATAAATAGATGCTCCAAATCTGAGCATATCAGATGACCTGTTGTACATAAAAAGAAAGAAAACTGTTGGGAGCCAGCCTTGGAGGCCCGCCTGATTGACAAAGTCCAGGTGCGCTGAGGACCCCCGGCCACAAAGTGAGTCCGGGCAGCTGAGGCCCTTCTGTCTTCTGTCTTTGCTGTTGGTACAGCTGAAAAAATTCCGTGCAGTTGTGGAAGAAGAAAATGGCATGTTTATGTGAAGTACTCACAGCTAACCTGGAAATGTCATGGCTCATTTTTCCATTTCCCACTATGCCGCTTGACCTTTTCTAACATATGCAAGGGTTAAACTCTGAAGCACATCAAGAATTCTTTCTTTCACTTGATTATAAGTTACTAGATATTGCTTAAGTAATAAATGATATAAGTATATCCACTCCTTATTTGATTTAGAATTATGTAGTTTAGTGTTTAGACATAAGGTTTTTTAAAAGCACAAGTATATAGTAAGTTCATTATGAATTCATTATAAGTTCTAACACTTACATAGGAGTTATGCAGGTGATTTATAACACTGTTTTCTCTGACTTACGATAAAGATATCTTTAA
>NW_007053310.1:0-832 GCF_000164805.1 Carlito syrichta
AACAGGATTGGCTATATTAATTCAAGATTTACAAAACTTTGGTCTCCAAGTGGCTCCTGAAAAAATTCAAACTCAGCCACCATTTACTTATTTAGGAAGGCTTATTTTTTCTGATTACATTACACCTCAAAAATTACAATTGGAAGTAAGAAATCTAGATACTTTGAATGATTTTCAGAAATTACTTGGAGACATTAATTGGATAAGACCTTACCTAAAGATTTCTACTTATGAACTAAAACCTCTCTTTGATATATTAAGAGGAGATCCGAATCCTCGGTCTCCAAGGAGTCTAACTCCGGAAGCCACTCAAGCGTTGAAATTAGTACAAGACAAAATTGCTGATCAAAAGGTCAGGAGACTTGACTATTCTCGACCATGGTCATTAATAATATTATCTACTGAATATACTCCTACTGGATGTTTATGGCAACAAGGACCGTTAGAATGGATTCATTTACCTGTGACTGCTAAAAGAATTTTAATAGCTTACCCCACTTATGCTGCTAAATTGATTAAAAAAGGAAGATTAAGAAGCAGGGAATTGTTTGGCTCAGATCCTAATGAAATCATTATACCATATACTAAAGAACAATTGGATGTTTTAATAGCTGAAGAACCTGAATGGTCTATAGCATTATTGAGTTTTACAGGTACTATTTCATTTCACCTCCCTGCTAATCCTCTATTACAATTTTTACATAACAAGGCTTTAATTTTCCCAACTCAATGTTCTTCTCAACCATTGCCACCTCCAGCTAAATTAGTGTTTACGGATGGATCTTCTTCCGGAACTGCAGCATATGTTATGATAACCAATTATTTACCTTTT
>NW_007053311.1:0-742 GCF_000164805.1 Carlito syrichta
AAATTTACACTAAGTTCCTCTTATCTGTATTTTCTTGGTGCAGGAAATTATAAACATTAAGATAACTTGAGCCACATCTTTACCGCCAGGTACTTTATGTTTTGTAAAATCAATCCTTATTTAATCCTTCCACTGCTACTGCACATTACACAATAATTAATTTATCCAACAACGTCAGGAAGTAGGCCCTATTTTTATTTTCATTTTACATTTAGAAACACTGAGGTTTAGGAAAGTTATGTAACTTGTCCAAGATCAAAAGTGTAAAGCATAGCCAAAATTTGATCTTGAGTAGTCTAGCTTCAAACTCCAAATCCTTAACTGTAATGTTACTGCTTCCTTGAAGCAGTACTTGATTTGGTGTCACAGCAATTGTTATCGAATTTAATTGGAATCTAATATTTAACAGGGTCATCTGACCCCAATAGCTAGCACAGCAAGGTAGTTATAGGCTTGAACTAACTTTCCCAATTTTCAGCCTGAGTAACTTTCTATTATACCATAGTATCTCTTGGGAAAAGAGTTTACTTTTTTTTATACTATCAAGCATATTACTTCATGTAACAGCATATTATTTATTTACTACATTACAAACAAAGTAGTGTAGGGAATCGAGGGGACTTTGGGAATGATCACTTTTTGACATTTATAATCTAGCCAGGGGAGAAAGTGTTTGTTTTGATTTGTTTTATTTTGAATTCATCATTGTTTGAAAGCTGCAGTAGGTACAAATAAGCATCTG
>NW_007053312.1:0-474 GCF_000164805.1 Carlito syrichta
GAAACAAAAGGTTTTTTAGGGGCAGATCGTTGATTACAACTAAGAAGAGGACCATAAAGTTCCTGAGGATCTGTAATGACAGATTTAGCATATCCACGGAGCAAGTAGCTCTGAAAATGTAGGGACCCAGAAGTCCACATTGCTGATTAAACCTTATCAAGAGGCCCTGTATTTTCCGGAAAATGAGAACTCCTAGAACCGGATTTCCTTTTCCTTCTCAGTAAGATGCCCTGATTTTGCCTGTCGATGTGCATTCCACACTCAGTATATCAAAAGACAGATGCCCAGAAGTTTTCTAGGTACGTGGATTTATTATTCCTGGTTACCTTTAAAAATACGTACTAAACATTTGGCAAACTGCAAAACCCTTTTCCAGTCACAAAATATAAAGAGACACGGAAGGGGAAGGATTACAGGGTTCTCCTTAAGACCAGAATTACATCCAAATATGGCAAGAAGATTCTTTTTTGTCCT
>NW_007053313.1:0-1107 GCF_000164805.1 Carlito syrichta
CTGACCTACACTGTCTCTCGATTTTATTGACCTGTGTCTGTGTAGCTATCAGTACTCCTTAGGCAATCTTTCTTACGTGTCTTTCTTCACTTCTTCCCGATCCTGTGACTGTTTTTCACCTGATAGCTGGTATGTATATCTGTTATCCCTCTCGCACTTCTCTCTTTCGCTCATTTTGACCTATGATTTTATCATTGTAACTGCTGGTTTAGATCACGTTTGTTGTTTACCTTCTGACTTACACTGTTTCTCGATTTTATTGCCCTGTCTCTGTGTTGCTTCAGTACTCTTTAGTACTATGTAGCTATCAGTACTCTTTCTTACGTGTCTTTCTTCACCTCTTCCCAGCCCTGTGTCTCGTTCTCACCTGATAGATGGTATGTATATCTGTTTTCCCTCTCGCGCATCTCTCTTTCTAACTCCCTATTGACCCCCCCTTCCTCCATTATTTTCCTCTTCTATATGCCCCCTTTTTTAAATCTAGGGACCAAGACTGCAAACTGCTGAATAGACAGACTGTAAAACAGAGGGAAAAGTGAACAAAACCAGAAGACCCTCATAAGGAAGAACAGGTCATTGCAGAAGAGAAATAAAAGCAACCCCACCTTCCCTCAAAAACAGAATTGAAGAGGGGGAGGGAAAGGGGTAAAGGGAGAAAAATCTACAGAAATGAAGAAAAACCAAAAGAAGAGTATGGGTCTCTCCCAGACGCCTGGGAGAGCAGACACTGAGAAAATTGACTTTGGAATACAAACAATGAAAAGTCCCCAGAATGAAGGGTCTCAAAAGGCAAATGCAGATATCAAAACAATAATGGAGAGACTAAAAAGAATTGAGGAGACACAAGAAGAAACTAGGAAGGAGCTGATATCTGAGATAACAGTAATAAAGAATACTGTGAATGAAATAAATAACAAATTGATGAGCATGGAAAGCAGAATTACCCAAGCAGAAAGAAAGAATCTCAGAGCTTGAGGACCAAAATATAGAAATAACCCAAACTCTTAAAACACAGAAAATAAGCTAAAAAAGACAGAACAAAACCTTCAAGAGATGAGTGACTACCTCAAGAGGCCTAACCTAAAGAATTAATCGGACTCCCTGAGG
>NW_007053314.1:0-716 GCF_000164805.1 Carlito syrichta
CTCCCTGATTCTCAGAGCTCTCCTGTATATGCACTATACTAGGCGGGGAGCATTTGGTGACCAGAGTGCAACTTCAGCTGCTGCACTGACTGGATCCAGATCTCCACAGCCATGGGTAGCCAAGCATGCTTCATTCAGCGAAGAATGCTGAAAAGTTTTCTCTTTTGACACGGGCGTCTCACACGGAATACAATGGCTCTGCGGGTTCATTTGCCAACGAGGCCCGAGAGCCATTGTTTGCTTTCCGGAAAACAACAGTCTTCCATGGGAGACATTCCTCCAAACGGCACGTCACTGAATGGGGGGGCAACAAGTATTACAGTGGCTTGGTCTTTGGCGTGACGCCTGATTCTCCCTGTTTTTCAGCGTGTATTATCCTACATTGAATGCAAAGGCCTAGCAGAGCTGTATGCAACGTTTCCTGTATACAAAGTGCACAACTCCATGGTGCCACACTGAGCGACATGACCGGTTCGCTGTCATCTTTGGGAAAGCATGATTTGTTCACCTACTGAATTCTAAAGTGTTTTTGATTTGACCTGTCCGTCTCCTATCCAAAGCCATTGCTCTTCCGTTGGCATTTACGAGGAAGAGCTGACAGGCTTGGCTTGCTGGCTGTGAGTGTGCATCAGCTTGGGGAATGCTGTGTCAAATGTTTACTGCATTGTGATGTATTTTCCAGTAGTTTGATTCTTGTGTGCTGTACGGTGTAATAC
>NW_007053315.1:0-1451 GCF_000164805.1 Carlito syrichta
AGTAGAGATCTTGTATATATTTCTTCATCAGTTTCCTTCCCCCACTAAAAAAAGATGAAATAGACAGGTGTTGTCATGAAGACCTCCAAGTAAAAGTAATTCTCTCTGACTCTCCAAAAGACTTGAAAACACAGACCCAGAGAAGGGTGATCAGATAAGTAGCGAATTAAAGACTTTTTGCCTGTGAAGAGTAGGTGTGGCCTTCAGGAGCTTTTCAAAAAAAGGCCTCCCACTAACAGAAGAATTTAGGCCTGAAGCCATATATTTTGTTAAAGCTATTACTGGCTCTAAGAGGTTATTTAAAACACAGAATCTTAGAGGGGGGAGAGCCTGGAGTTTTATGAGACTGAAGATTTTAAGAAATTTGAACCAGGCTTCCTTCCACTGCCTAGACTATAAAAGATTTTTTAATGAGTTGAAATTAAGGAAGGACTACACTTACTAGAAAAGAAGAGAAGAAAGTTCTATTACTTTGAGGTTTCAGATTTGATTTTAAAAAAGATGACAGTGTAAAGCCCAGTTGTGGCAGGTCGCTTTCTGAAAGTAACTTTTAAAGCATTTTTCATATCCTAAATTTGCACTCTTTGCAGACATGTGCACATATATTCTGCTTTCAGAATAATTTTGCAAATTGTACACAACAAACATAAAAGGTGGAAGCTTTTTAATAAAGAAATTGCATTTATAAATGATCTGTACTAGAATATAATAAATCTCCAGTTATAGTCAATGACTACCTGTGTTGTACAACAGATACCTTCTATTTTAGTTGCTAACAAAGGTTACACAACTCAAAAAAAAAAAGAAATTTGAAGTGCAACAAGGTCAAATTTCAAAGATAAAAACTCAGCTTTCAGTAGAAGTTTTATTTTTCAGTTCTACAATTATTTATTCCAAGTCCAATATTTTTAGTAAAATATTATTGTATTTTATTGTAATTTACCTAGAAAAGCTTGCATTATAATTTTGCATGAGATTATAATTTTTTTTTTTATTTGAGTTGGAGTCTCACTCTGTCGCCCAGACTGGAGTGCAGTGGCTGCTCCCGGCCACCGTAGCCTCCACCTGCTGGGCTCCGGCGATCCTTCCGCCTCAGCCTTCCAAGTAGCTGGAATTACAGGCATGCACTACCACGCCCGGCTGATTTTTTGATTTATTGTAGAGATGAAGTATCACCAAGTTGCCCAGGCGGGTCTTGAACCCGCGGGCTCAGGCAATCCACTCACCTCAGCCTCCCAAAGGCACGGGATTACAGGCTGAGCCACCGAGTCCGGCTTTGCATGAGATTATTAAATATCATTGATAACCTAGTTGTCAAAATTTGCAGATCTTCTAATATAGTATCTGAACATTTTAATGATAAGCACAGCTCACATCTCATATCTAATAAGGGTGCTTTCCAGTCCCAAGTATGTCAGTATATGCAAAATAACTGAACATTTTCTTGTGCT
>NW_007053316.1:0-827 GCF_000164805.1 Carlito syrichta
CTGAGTAACCTGTTAGGGTTTCTATCATGAATCAGTGTGAAGTTCTCTCAATTCCCTTTCCACATCAACAAAGAAGGGTGTATGTGGCTTCTATCATGAATAGTGTGAAGTTTTCTCAATTCCCTTTCCACCTCAGTAAAGAAGGTTGTATGTGGCTATGTTATACTGCTAGTGCGGAATGTTCCTTTGATTGAGTTTTGTATGAAATGCCATTTATGTTTTGTAAGTTGTGCTACACGTGTTTCCCAGAAATAAATCCCACTTGGCATGGCGTTTAATTTAATACATTTTAATATACGTGGCTGTGGATTGGTGTCCGAAATGCTGATGAATGCCTTACAATGAATAATTGAAGAAAAAGCATAGAGATTCCACGCCCACACCAACAGTATGGGAGCTCTGTGGACATCCACTCAGAGAACAGTCATAACCCATGATAGCAGCTGCTTTCAAAAAGTTCTTCAAAGTCTGTGGAGTTTGTCCTAAGTTAGGCATGCAGCCACCAGAAATGTTTGGTCTCTGTGACAGCATTGAGAATAGGTGGCACATGGCCATGACCTATCCCCGGCGCTAGCTGTACCTAGTGAAAGGTCTGCATGGTTGAGTGTGGTCGAGAAGTTGGTGCTGTGTCTTCCCTCAGCTCCCAGACCAGAGTGTCAGTGTCTTCTTTCCAGCTCTGAGTCCTGGAAGTTCAGTTCCTGGCAAGTGAGTCCGAGAGGCTGGGGCTTCCTTCCTCCACCTGTTGCCCACTCACAGGACTGGAGCTCTGTCCCGGGCCTGGCAGGCTGGGGAAATGGGGTCAAATTGTCTGCAAGCTGCTTTTCTTG
>NW_007053317.1:0-1254 GCF_000164805.1 Carlito syrichta
CAGGGCCTTGATGAAAGGGCACTGAGCCAGTGTCTTCTGATACACAAGTAATATTGTACATGCAACGTCACACAACATTGGGCCACCTGTATAACCTTAAACAATGCAAGACCAAAGAGCCATGTCCATAGACAAATGCAATGCCATACCCTAACACTAATTATTTTGAAATTGGGTGGAATCCTTCTGTAGAATAAGCCACTATGCATATGCAAATAACTGAACAGCTGATGCTTATGTATTTTTAAAATTATAAATTCCAGGTTTGGAATAATGAAAGAATTAGACTGTTGTTCTTTTTAACAAATTACCGGAAAATTGTGTTCAGACTTAAAAGTTAATTGTAACCTTTCCAACATCTTACATCTCTGGTGATTGTTTAGGTTGATAGAGTTATCGTTAAGCAAGGAAAGAAATGAGGCTGTGACCCACACATTCATTATGTTTATTTGTCTTGAGTATCTGAAAACAAAATGGTCACTCCTGCTGGATTATTTACCTAAGTTACTTCCTGAATATAATAATAATGGTATGTAAATAGTACTCTGTGTTTTTGCAAATACATTATCTCATTTGATCCCCCAAACAACAGTTAAACATATATCTTTCCCTCAACTGCACCGATGAGAAACTGAAGCTTAAACACATGACAGTGTATTCAAAGATATATTGCTAAATCTGTTTTAAGAACACCACTTGTCTATTGACACTAATCTCATGTTGTTGATATTTTTTCACTCTGCCTGATTAAAATAAATATTCATGCCTAAGAAATGAACACTTACATCTAATGAAAAGACATATGTCTAAGAATGAAAGCAATTATACTAAGGTGACTTATTTGAGAGCACTGTCAAATGACTCTAGTAATAAACATGCTTGATTACCAAAACTAAGCAGAGGCCGTTCATAATCATAAAGAGCAACATATGCTAATTCTTTAAAAATACTTGCTTTATTAATTTGTTAGTCTAAGAATAAACTCTGCATCAGTTTAAGGAAATATAAAAAGATTATCTCAACTTTTTCTTTTATGAAAAAATGTATTTAGAGAACATGCTGAAATTATCCCTAGGGGAAAATTTTACCCATGCCATTTGCATAATTCTATCCAGGTGTATTATATTTTTCCTTTCCATTTTAAATACATTATATTTGAATCACATTCATATCAGCATTTATTTTCAAGGATACTCTATATGTCTAAAGTAATTAATATATTTTCAAAGTATTTTCATTATAAGGATTTTTTTC
>NW_007053318.1:0-731 GCF_000164805.1 Carlito syrichta
CACGTTTCCCTATAATTGGTGATGGCATGGAACAGCTATTCCTTCTGTGTTTTGCTAGGAATACCTCTCTCTAGTTGATCCTTAGCAACTTATATGAGTGCAGGGTGTGAGCTGCCCTTGAGGTCTGAAGCTGATTTTAAACTCCGATTTGAATCTGATTCTGACTTGAAATTAGATGTTTAATCTATGGTAGGCTATAAGGGTAAAGAAAAAAATAGTTGAAGTGCTTCACCCAGAAATTAAACTTGCTTCCTTTATTTCCTTACCTATGACACACACTAGATGACTAAGTAATCTGAATAAAATGTGATTGCTTTTTGATAGATTAAAAAAAATAGTTTAAATCAACATCGTTTATGAGTTTTATCCTAGCCCCAATTTAAACTGGAATATGAAATTGAATACTCTCCTCACAGTAAATATTTTATAGGTCTTTGCCACAAATTTTATATGCACAAAGTTCCAGGAGTATCTAAAGAAATGTCTTTTGAGAATAAAATTAATTGCCTTTTGATACAATTAAAGTAACAGGCAGAGTGAGTCACTGCAATTACATTACTCTTAAATTAAAACGTAATTACAAGTGTGGTGCAGGGTCTCCCTGTCTCAGATGACACTCTCCGACATCAGTTCCTGGCTCAGCCCTCATGGCTGGTGCTGGGTGTTTATTAAGGGGCTGGTGGCCCTTGGCAGAGGGAGAGCTGCTGCACACTCCAGAGTCATCATGTTGA
>NW_007053319.1:0-738 GCF_000164805.1 Carlito syrichta
CACAGTAATCATTCTAATCTGGTTCAAAGGCTTTCTGCACAAGAGCTATATACATCTGAAAGTTTTGAAATTGAAACAGGTAACTCTGCTTAAAGGATCTAGAGATCCAAAATAAAACTACAGAAAAGATAAAATTGAACCAGAAAAATTTCCTTTCAGACAAAGAAACACAACGCTCTCTGCAAAAGAGTGTGCACGAATATATATAAATATTATTTCAGTTCCTGAATGTTGTTTAAAAGTTCCCCAAAAAACAGGAGGAAAATAATGCAATTATTTGAAGATGAAGAATTCTCTTTCTCATATTTCCTGATGAGAACACACAAGAGCCATTTCAGCAGATAGAAAAATCTGCAAAAAAATGCTCCTAATTATGATATTAATGCACACCCTGCCTTTAATGTTTTACTTTAACGTTTATTTATTTTATTTTTTAAAAATGAGAAAATTATATATTTAGATTTTTCATGATTAATTATCAGTTGTATCTCATGTAATATGAGGGAGGACCTCCTCAAAAAAATAGGAATTATCTTTTGGAGGACAGGTCCCTCATTGGACAGGATTCCCCAGCTAGGTAAGTGTTCTAGGAACCCATCAGAATCAGTGTGCCAACTAGCATTATTGTGAGATGCTGCATTGTGGAAGAATTGTCCAGAGTTGTGGAAAACAGGTTAACTGATTCTGCCACCATGACAACACACCCTGCCTACACTGTGCTGAGTGATCAGCAGTTTT
>NW_007053320.1:0-744 GCF_000164805.1 Carlito syrichta
TGCTCATTCATCCACAGAAAGAGAAATTTCGTGATTAACACTGCATAACAGATAAGGCAAGATGAGGCCACAATGAAATGAAGAGAGGATGTAAAGGGACCTGGGAACTCCAGCTATCATTAACTCCATTGAAAGCAAAAAGGCCTTTTGTCATTTCTTCACTGGGCAATAGGTCCAATTATCTAAAATCCTTGCCTAGAATTCAGACACGTACCAGAGCAGGGCCCTTCAGGCAAACTCTGATGATCACTTTTGACAAATGTTCTGCTTGAGCATAATGTAGTTACTCCAATGCTTTTAGACATGACTACACTTACAGTCAAACATTCTTTACAAAGTGAAACCCAAAACACATCCCGGTCCACCCCCGACACACACACCCAGCCACACACACTCTCTGTGTGCAGTCAGGTTTCTTTTGGCCAATTTACAACAGAGAGTAAGTTGCTGTATAAATATTTAATTCATGCAACCAAAACCCTGGAAGACCGAGCTCCAAATATAAAGTTTTGCATTCCTGGGGCACACTATATAGATACATCCTTGAAAAAAAATCCATTTACAGCTGTCCTTTAAAGGAAGGAAATGGAAAACAAAAGAATTATTCACACATAAGCCTGCATCAAACGAAAGCCACTTACAACCTTCTGCCACCGGCATTACTCAGGAAACATTATTTCATGATTAAATCGGAAGCTCCAAAGGTTTAAGAAAAGTAAAAGTACCCATGCTCGGTGCCTCAGC
>NW_007053321.1:0-1068 GCF_000164805.1 Carlito syrichta
CTCTGAGCTCCGTGACGTCTCCTCAGCAGCCTTTGTTGCTTCTGAAATGTCCCAAAAATTGAAATTAGTTTAGTAGCACCCAGCAGAGTATATGAGACTTAGTAGGTACTATCGTCCCCATGAAGAAACTGAGGCTCAGAGAAGTTAGCTATTCCAGCAGGCAGAGCTAGGATTTGAATGCAGTTCTGTCTTTTTCCTAAATCCTCATTCTTCACGGAGCCCTAACGTAAGCATTTATGGCAAAGCTGATGAAACTGCTGGGGAATCCGTAGGGCCTCGGGCCAACACTGCCCCAAGCCGGATTGAGGCTTGTGCTGGGTGACCTTGGCCCTTGGCCTGCTGGCTTCAGAGGAGTTGAACAGGGTTGGGAGGTGGGGCGGTAGGGAGCCAGGGAGACTCCTGTGTTTTGTTTTAAATGACAAATGTAATACCTGCTTGTGGTAAGGGAAAAAATGAAGCAAGAAAAAAAAACCCAGCAACTGAAAATTCCTCTTCTCCCTAGTGTAACCACTGTTAGCAGCTTGGTATCTTTTATAGTGCGTACACACACACACACACACACACACACACACACACGAGTTATTATTTTTATAAGAATGAGACCGTGTCCTTGACTTTTCTCCCAGGCAGTTCCAAGTCAGCACCCCCAACTTTCCTGCTTCCACCGCGTTCCACTGGATGTATTGCAGCTTATTCAGCCAGACCCTGGCTTCAGACACTTTGCCGTCTCTAATTCTCTGTAGCAAGTCCCAGCCCCTGGCACGCATCCACACATTGAGGCCAGGTATTTCTGCAGGATGGATGCTCAGGGTGTAATTGCCGACGGAAAGGCATGCAAGTCTCACATGTTGACAGGTGCTGCCAAATTGTCTCACGAAGGCCCTTCCAGGGCAACACCCCTCCCAAGGCAGCGCAAGCGGGCAGGGCTCTGGAGCCACAAATGCCGCGAGGCTGCGCTGGGTCTAGGGGCTGCCTCCCCTTCTGCTCCCCGAGACCTGTCATGGAGACCACTACCAGGAGCTCCAAACACGCAGGCCCAAATGGGGACAGGAGATGGATTTTGATAAA
>NW_007053322.1:0-405 GCF_000164805.1 Carlito syrichta
CTGCGGCCTGACCTGGGTAGGCGTTGCGTGGCGCCGTGGCCCTCTCCGGCCCTCGGGCTTTCTAGTTGGGATGGACAGCGGGGGAGGGGGGCCTGGGCCTGACGTGGACGGTGACGGAGGACTTGGCGCTGGGGGCCTGAGCCCCTCAGGCTCCACCAGCCCTGGCCTTGACCTGGGTGGGATCCTGGGCCTAACTCGGTCGTGAGACCCTGAGCCTGATTTGGGTGGAGTCCAGGCCCTGTCCCAGTGGGACCTTGGGCTTAATTAGGGTGCGGACCTGGTACTGTCCCAGTGGGACCCTGGCCCTGACCTGGGTGGGACCCTGGCCTGATTTGGGAGGAGACCTGGCCCTGTCCCACTGGGACCCTGGCCTTGAGTCAGGTGGGGCCAGGTCCTGTCCCACTG
>NW_007053323.1:0-890 GCF_000164805.1 Carlito syrichta
CAAAGGAAAATAAAACTATAGAACAATAGGATAGGTGCTAGTCACAGGGATAACTGACCCAACAGATGGCTTTCAATGACAGGTGAGAAAGTCAGGTGCACTAGAGGACAGAATACAGTCGCTAAGAATGTATCTGCCAAAGTAATCCTGTGCCTTTCTAATTGTTTTCTATACTGGTAGGTCATAGAAGTGTTCACTTAGGCATGCAACGTGCCATAATATAAGCAAATGAGCTCTTCTGAGCCAAAAATGTTTCATAAAATCAATTATAGCCAAATTAAGTATATTTAATGTTGGTTGAATAATCATACCTACAGACAATTTAGAGGGTAGAGCAAACTTGAGTTCAAATCCTCTGACATCTATCATCTGAAGCAAGCTGAGTCTTGACTTTTAAATCTCTAAAACTAGATTAATAGTTATTCATTTAGTGGGTCATTATGAAGATTCAATTTATAAACACAATACATGCAAAAGGCCTGATAAATTTCCTGACAAACACTGGCATTTTAAAATATGGAAGTTGTGATTTTCTACACAATGTTCCAAAAGAAGCAAAGTGCTGGAAAACATGCATTGTGTGTTATGTTTTGGTTGAAATAGTATATTTCTGTCAATTTAATATTAATTAAATATAATTTCTCTATGTTATTATATGAATATAGGCATTCATTCACTCCTGAAAATTAAACAAGAGATAAGTGTTTTTAATTTCACTGACATAATAACTTTTACCATCAATTAAGTTAGATATCATTGCAACTTTAATTAAATGCCAAAGTATTATAGAAATCAACTAAAGTTTGTTTAATGAATTTCCTAAGCTATTAGAAAACGTTGAAGACAATTGTATGACCATAGTTAATAATTTATGGTATAGTTGGGGGGAA
>NW_007053324.1:0-815 GCF_000164805.1 Carlito syrichta
CAACATTGAGATAGTTCTGAAAGATGTAACACACATGTATGAGAAATCTAAGAAGGAGAGCAAAGAGGGTAAAGAACAGAATAAATGTTTTTAAAATAATGACAGCGATTTCCTCAAATTAACGTCAGACACAAAACCACAGATCCAGGAGGCTCAAAGAACACCAAACAGCATAAATGCCAAAACAAAGCAAAACTACTATACCCAGTCCTATCATATTCACATTACAGAAATTAGAGTTAAAATAAACAAGTCTGAAAGAAGCCAGAAGGGACAGAAACACTGATATAAAAGCCAAGATAACAATTACATCTAATTTCTCTTCTGAAATCACATAAGTAAGAAGGAGCTAAGTAAAACATTTAAAGTTTTCAGAAAGAAAACAAAAGCAAACAAAAAACCTGCCAACCAAAGTTGTGTACCTTACAAAATTATTCTTTATTTAAAAAAAAGTATTACCTGTAGACTTGTCCTTTAAAAAATGTTAAAGAAAAATTATTCTTTTTTTCGAGTCAGAGTCTTACTCTGTCACCCATGCTGGAGTATAATGGCATGTTCACAGCCACTGCAGTCTTGACCTGCTTGGCTCAGGCAATAGAGAGAAAGAAAATAAAATGGGTCAGAAATTTAGATCTGTAAACAGAAAGGAAGAGCATTAGAGAAAATATAATTGAATGTATGATAAAACATTTATTTTTCTTATTGTTAATTGATCTTAATTTGTTCAAATTAAGACTACCAACAGTTTGTATTAGATTATGTAAAAGGAAAATGAATAATAGCAATATCACAATAAATAGGGAGAAAGAATTAGG
>NW_007053325.1:0-844 GCF_000164805.1 Carlito syrichta
CCTGGACACCAAAATGAGACCCTGTCTATAAAACACAAAATATGTTGATCCACAGGAGATAAACCTTGAATTAGAAAACTCAAATCTCTTATAATGGATAGTAAGCCCATCTGCTCTGCCCTAGAGTGAGACATTTTTAAAAACATACCAGGCATTGAGGATTTCTGCATTTTGTTCTGGAGGGAGACATTCTCTCTTTATTTTAAAGCTATAAACAGACTTATTATTTGCTACTTATGGAGGAAAAGTCTGTATCACCAAAGCTGTTCTCTGTAGAAACATTGTTGAAAACATAACAAAAACCTGTGTGTCTTGCAAGATATGTGAAAGCATAAGAGTCCAATGAGAAAGAAAATTATCTGCTAGCATTATCTACTAGTTCCAATTTTTCTCTATAATTTCTAAAGCTGTTCATTGATTTTTTTCTCCTCGCTATAGATCATATGTGTCTGATTTTTTGAAAGTCAGGCGATTTTTGACTAGATGTTAGATTTAATTTAATTGTAGGATTTATTTTGAGGAATTTTGGACTTTCTTTAGATATATAATTGAGTTTTCATATTTCTTAGAAAAAAATTTGGCGCTCTAAAGGTTGACTTCTCTACGTCTTGTCCTCCAGAGCAGACATTACTACAAGTCTAGTATAGCCCAAGTACTGATGCTACTGAGGTAATATTCATCTAAATGTTCTTTCTAATATCTATTTGGAGACCTTTCCATTTGCACTGACAAAAACTTGAAGTATTCCCTGTTGTGTTTGTACGCTGGGAATTCTTTAGACCATTGCTCTCTGATTGTAATTTTCTGGCTTTGAAGAAATTTCTTCTCACATATGAGCAGATTA
>NW_007053326.1:0-822 GCF_000164805.1 Carlito syrichta
CCTCCCGGCCACCGCAGCCTTGACCTGCTGGGCTCCAGCGATCCTTCCACCTCAGCCTTCCAAGTAGCTGGAACTACAGGCTTGCACTCCCATGCCCGGCTAATTTTTGATTCAGTATGCACTTACTCTAAGTATAGTGAGTAGCTCTTTTAAATGCATTATCTCTATCATTCCCCTGAGCAGACACACTTATTAATGCAACAAAAGTATCATGCCTACAGCATAAGTACTTCTAATCCTGTTTTACAAATGACAGAATTGAAAATCAGATTGTTAAAATGAGTTGCTCAAGACTACAGAAATTATTATTACCACTAAGAGTAAAGGTAAGGAAAAATAGAAGTAATGGCAAAGAGACATACACCATGATCCCATCAACTATATCTTTCTACCCAGCCACCATCCTCACCCACTACACCAGTATCCACTAACACACGATTTCACAAGATCTTATTTTTATACTCCAAATGGCATTTCTTTACAATAATACTTCTCAAACCCAACCTAATTAATTCTCTAGACTGGTTCTCAAAATCTCCTGTTCATGAGAGAATCCATTGCCCACTTCATCTCCAGGGTTTGTGTTTCCTTATCAGTTTCCCTATCTTCTATCCATATTTCAATAAATGTTTTCGCTTTACTTGTCTAGTTTCTTAAGGTTATTAAAGTGGAGCTGATGTTTATAACTGCCATAGGACAAACATCTTAGAATTTTCTTTCTTTTTCTTTATTTTTTATTTATTTATTTATTTTGAGTTGGCGTCTCATTCCATCACCCAGGCTGGAGTGCAGTGGCATGCTCCCAGCGCCCCCAGAGTTGAC
>NW_007053327.1:0-934 GCF_000164805.1 Carlito syrichta
AGTGTATGCATTCCAGGCTTTAATGAGTGTGTGCACAAGAAGTCACATGTCCATGGGTTAAAATCTACTCAACTGGCTTGAGAGACAGCAACCTCATAAAAATGTCCTACTGAGTAGTGTCACACAAGGTTAGCAGGCTTTACAAGCTCAGCAGAACATCTCTGGGAAGTTCTGAAGATCTTCAGAGTCTACCAGCAGATTCCAAGAGTATTCTTAGAGAAAACTTCAGGTTTTGAAATGAGTCAAAGAAGAACTGACCCTGTCACCAGGCCACATAGAAATATCCCATGACCCAGCGGCCCTTGATCTGTTCTTTTCTGACCTCATCCCTCACTCAAATGTCACCAGAGCCATCTCCAGAGCTGCTACACCATTTTGTCCTTGCTGCAGCCCAGAAGTTTCATCCCCACATTTGCAGTGTGAGAAAATACACAGAGGGACTCCAGGCCACTTGACCTGACCATTTTATGTCAACTTTGCATGCATGCTTGTGAAAAGTAGAAACAGTGTGTGGGGAAGGGAAGAGGAAGAGGATGGAGTGTTTTCTTCTCCCCAACACATTTCTCATGGGGAAGTTGGCCCATAACATGTGACCCACTCATGACAAAGGAGGACAACTTAGGCAGCATTCCCAGATCAGGTATCTGTTCTTCCATGTCCTCTGCATTTATTTAGGTCTACTCCGATGCCTCTGCACATCAGAGCCCACCCTCAATGTCCCCATGATGATAGCAGGATGCTCAGATGAAATCCCATTACCACTTGCTCCATTCTGAAGCTCTCTTTCCCCCAGTGGGAATCTGTGGGACCTGTGTTCCACTCTCTTAGGAATAAGCTGAGTGACTGGCAGGTGAATCATGACTTCTCATGTGACCCTAGGATGCTTCTTAGTGGACAGAGCTAGGTGAGTTTAACCTCCTGCACTGATAAAATT
>NW_007053328.1:0-754 GCF_000164805.1 Carlito syrichta
GCATAGAGATCACTACACTTTTTTGTCTTTCAAATTGCAAAATCAAAATCTAGGTTCCATATTTGAAAGAAAAGCTGAGGAGACACAGAAATAAGGATATAATAGATCACAGAAAACAAATGAATCAAATCAACTAAAACTATTGTGATGAAAGAGAAAATAGCATTTGTAAAACAACATAAGTCAGGATATTGAGCCAGTAAGCACTGTCACAATTATTCTCATGTGCACCTTTGGGGTGACCTCAAGTCACAAGTTAGTGTTTTCTCAAACGCTAAGGATCCCTGATAATAGCCTAAAATCATAGTGCCAGTAGGACAGTGAGAAAACGTCAGAAACAGTACCAACACACTCTCACATCATGCTTTGTCACTCCTGAAAAATTATACTTATTTCTAAAATACAAAGACAAAAGACAAGACAACCAGTAAATTAGCAATCATGAATCATATTCTATTTTAGCAGCTACCAATACCATTCAGGTTTACTTTACAGAAGCCCTAAAAGTTTATTTAGTATGTAATGTATTATGCAAAAGGGTTCACAATGTGCAAAAGATTCACACGTCACTTAATTAATAAAATCCTACTTAATTTGTAATACAATATGACTTATCACATTTTAATTTACTTAAAAACTTCAGTAATCCTACTGTGGCATAAAAAGAGTTGTGATTGCTTTCTTCAAACAATGAAGTGAATTTGCCATTAAAAGATTTCCATCCCCAAGGGCACCTTGAACTACCTAAAACAAA
>NW_007053330.1:0-747 GCF_000164805.1 Carlito syrichta
TATAAAATATATCATAATTATATCTTTATATATGTGTATATATAGTTTGTGTTGTATTATCCATATTGCATTCTAATATATATATCATTATTTTATAGTTATATATGTTTACATCAATTGCTTGGAGCAATTTTTTAAAGATAAAAGTTCTCCAGGCTCATTTATTCTAAGAATTTAGATGGATATAGTTTTCACAAGTATAATTTTTCATGTCTATACATGATTATACCAGAGAAATGTCCCTGTATAGAAAAAAAGATGTGTAGAAACCATAATGCTACCATTTTTGTTCCATCTACTTTTATTTGTTTATTTATTTATTTAATTTTTAGTTGGAGTCTCACTCTGTCACCCGGACTGGAGTGCAGTGGCCACTCTCTGGCCACCGCAACCTCACCTGCTGGGCTCCGGTGATCCTTCTGCTTCAGCCTTCCAAGTAGCCAGAATTACAGGCATGCACTATCACACCTGGCTGATTTTTGGATTTATTGTAGAGATGAGGTCTCGCTGCCCAGGCAGTTCTTGAACCCGCGGGCTCTGGCAATCCATTCGACTCAGCCTCCCAAAGGCACGGGATTACAAGCTGAGCCACCGAGCCTGGCTCCATCTACTTTTAAAATAAAAGTCTCTTTTATAACCTATCTTGGTCGGCTTAATAGGTGAAAGAATTTACAACAATGTAGTTAGAAATATCAGTAGGGCTTTCTGGATGATATCAAGGATTTAAGGTTTCTAATTTCCCTTTTA
>NW_007053331.1:0-1013 GCF_000164805.1 Carlito syrichta
AATGAATCCTCACAATTTTTATCTGCCTTTTGCTTAATCTTAGCCAAAGAAAGAGTTTAAGTGGAATTAGCAGGCAACTTTCTGTACAAAATCTAGAAAAGAATTTACTTTATCTTTACTTATCTTAACACCTTTATGCTTTAACGCTTTACACATGATTCGAATATAGGCTCTCCTTTCCTTGGAGCCGCAGTTTCCCATAACTGTAACCGTGCACCTAATTTTTAGTAGTCTTGCAATAATTATACAAGGATTGAATCACTCTATTCGGTGATAAGTCACACAGTCCGTCGGCGACGCTTAACACTAACTTGCCTACCTACCCGTGCACTCCCGGGGGGGCTGCAGCACCCTAAGGCAAGGTCCGTCCTGAAACGAGAGAAACAAACTGGGAAACATATATTTTTATAATTACCGGAGTCTGGTCCCTGGGTTCGGGCGCCAAAGCTGTCGGTGACCTGCACTGACCAGAGGGAGGGTTAGGACCGCACCGGTGAATCAGAGACGGAGAGAAGAAAACTACTCGGAGGCAGCTCTTCTGGGTTCAGCCTGGCCAAGACCGAAGCCGATTTTATTGAAACCTTTTCTAACTTATATACCATTTTCTATACCCTCCAGTAATGTGATAATCACTCACTGGGGGCGTACAAGTTTCGTGCTTTACAAACTATGCATCACAAGACCACCACGAGATCTGCAATTTCCAAGCAAACAATTCAGATTCCATGATGCCTGCCGTGCTTACATCAAGGTCACAGGTGCACAATTTCAATATACATTGTTCAAATGTTCTTTATATTGTTCAAAGTGTTCCCCGCAATGTTTAATAAATCATTCATATTATACTCTAAGTTATAAATCCTGATTAAAAAACTTTCCAAGTTAACTCTAAAGTTCAATCTAATTTTTACTAACCTTCAATATTTCTAACGATTAATATTATTAACTTAACACTATACTATAATCTATAAATTTACTTAATTTTTATTACTTTAACTTTATACTATTTATTC
>NW_007053332.1:0-965 GCF_000164805.1 Carlito syrichta
GGTATTCCAGGCAATTGAAAAAGATGGAACTCTCCCCAAATCATTTTATGAAGCCAACATCACATTAATACCCAAGCCAGGTAAAGATCCAACAAAGAAAGAGAACTACAGGCCAATATCTTTGATGAACATAGATGTTAAAATTCTCAACAAAATCCTAGCAAACCGGATTCAGCAATACATCTCAAAAATCATCCACCATGACCAAGTAGGCTTCATTCCTGGCATGCAAGGCTGGTTTGACATTCGTAAAACCATAAATGTAATTAAATACATCAACAGATGTCAAAACAAAAACCACATGATCATATCATTAGATGCAGAAAAAGCTTTTGATAAAATCCAGCACCCCTTCTTGATAAAAACCCTTGAACATCTAGGCATACGGGGAACATACCTCAAAATAGTAAAAGCCATCTATGAGAAACCCACAGCCAGCATACTCCTAAATGGACAAAAATTGGAACCAATTCCCCTGAAAACTGGAACTAGACAAGGATGCCCACTCTCTCCCCTCCTGTTCAACATAGTATTGGAAGTCCTGGCTAGAGCAATCAGAGAAGAGGAGGCAATCAGAGGTATTCAAATAGGAAAAGAGGCAGTCAAGTTATCTCTCTATGCAGATGATATGATGGTGTACCTCAAAAACCCAAGAGAATCTGTCAAAGGCCTCCTTACATTGATAAAGGCCTTTGGCAAAGTCTCAGGATACAAAATAAATGTACAAAAGACAATCGCATTTCTCTACACCAATAATAAACAAACAGAAACCCAAATAAAAAACACAATTCCATTCACAATAGCCACAAAAAAAATGAAATACCTTGGCATCTTCCTAACCAGAGACGTGAAAGACCTTTATAATGAAAATTACAAAACACTGCTCAAAGAAATCAAAGCTGACACGAACAAGTGGAAAAATATTCCATGCTCATGGATCGGAAGAATCAACATTGTGAAGATGG
>NW_007053333.1:0-749 GCF_000164805.1 Carlito syrichta
AAGGGATTGGCAATAGTGGGAAACTGCCAGGAAGGGGGCATGGGATTGGCAGTTGAGGGAAACTGCTAGGGGAGAGAGGGCACACCTCATCAACAAGGATACCTGCATAATGAATATTTATATACCTAACCCTGAATTGTACTCCTCATCTTTCAAATAAAATAATACAATAAAATAAGACTCCACGTGTAAGGGTGATCACATATCTCTGGTTTTTTCACTTAACAGTTTCACTGAACATAACTGCAAGTTCATCCCTATTTGTTACCAATGGCAGCATTTCACTCTTGTGTATGGAGAAATAATACTCTGTTGTATATATCTGCCCCATTTTTTTATCCACTCATGGATTGATGAATTCTTTTGTTGATCCCACAGCTTGACTCCTGTGATTAGTGCTACAGGGGATATAGGATTGCAGAAATCTTCAACATGTTGATCACATTTCCTACAAAAATACACCCAGCAGTGAGGTGCCAGGTCACACAGTAGGTCTATTTATGGTTTTTTGAAGAAACTTCTACAGTAATCCACAATGGCTGTACTAATTAACGTTCCCACCCACAGTGTGCAAGGGTTCCCTTTCTCCACACCCTCAGCAGCACTTGCTATCTTCCATCTTTTTGATAACAGTCATCCTAACAGGTATGATAGTATAACTCATTGTGGTTTTAATTTGTATTTCCTTGAGGATGAGTGATATTAATGACATTTTAATAGATCTGTTGGCCGTTTGTATGTCTCTTCTC
>NW_007053334.1:0-867 GCF_000164805.1 Carlito syrichta
AATCAAAAAATTAGCCGGGCGTGGTAGCGCGCACCTGTAATTCCGGCTACTCGGAAGGTTGAGGCGGAAGAATCGTCGGAGTCCAGCAGGTCGAGGCTGCGGTGGCCAGAAGCGGACACTGCACGCCAGTCTGGGCGAAAGAGTGAGACTCCAACTCAAAAAAAATAATAAGAAACAAGAACAGAACGTGTGTTCATAATTCGGGGGAAATTATTTCACTCAGCAAAAAACATTTTAAGGGTCAGCACTAAATTGCCCACTTTGAGAAACTCAGAAAAACGAAAAGGAGATTTTAAAACTGGCAGTGTCTCACTGTAGTTTGTGGCTGACTGGAGCCCTTTCTTGGCTAGTATTCAAATATCTTTTATCTTCATGTAATCTAATATATTTATTACTATAGTCAATGCCTTAATGACACTATCAGCTTCCCATTTTCACTAC
The DNA here is from genome assembly GCF_000164805.1 of Carlito syrichta. Taxonomy (NCBI): domain Eukaryota; kingdom Metazoa; phylum Chordata; class Mammalia; order Primates; family Tarsiidae; genus Carlito; species Carlito syrichta. Next base: position 442 of record NW_007053334.1, read on the forward strand.
TCCTTATTGCTTCTCTCTCTTGGTATTTAAAAATCATTTTGCATTGTAAAGAAAAAGACTGAAAATGAAGTAACCTAGCAATGTGCACAAAGATCATATTTTTATAAATGCTGCCTATTGTTCCTTTGACAAGGAGTAAGAATCTCCTGTGGACAGGAGCAAATTTTCATGTGCTTTATCTAGATTCAGGAGAATAAAACCTTTCTCCCTCATTGACATTCTCTCTGTGTTTTCAGTCACGGAGACTGATTACTATACAGCAAATTCTGAGCCAGTTCCATAATAATTTTGTTGCCTAGCAACTTGGGGTGATTGTGAAGTAGCATAAAAATGAAAGCAAATAAATTAGAAAGTTTTCTCTGACCCAATTACACACAGTTCAGAAGGGCATATTTATTTTCCCTTGGTATTTGTTTCATTCTGATT
>NW_007053335.1:0-1504 GCF_000164805.1 Carlito syrichta
AAGCACTGGGATTACAGGCTGAGTCACGGAACCAGGCTCTTTTTCTTTTATTTAAACAATATTTAAGCAAGGACTCTGGAGTCAAGCTCCCTGTTCAGATCCTGATTTCTTCACTTATTAGTTATTAGACACCCTGGACATTGTTTCTTTCAACTTCCTGAGTCTCAGTTGTCTTAAAACTGGAGCTAGGACAGGTGTGGTGTCTCATGCCTATAATCCCAGCATTTTGGGAGACTGACCTGAGTGTATTGTCTGTGCCCAAGGGTTTGAGACAATCCTAAGCAACTTGGCAAGACCTCATCTCTACAATAAATCAAAAAATTAGCCAGGTGTGGGGCACATGCCTATAATTCCAGTTACTTGGAAGGCTGCAGCAGAAGGATCACCTGAGCTCTGCCCATAGCCACCACACTCCAACCTGGGTGACAGAGTGAGACTCCAACTCAAAAAAAAAAAAAAAAAAAAACCTGGAAATAAGATTATTGCATAAGATTTTGTGAAAAACAAAAGGATAAACTATGAGTAGTGCTTTGTTCTGTTTCTGCTGAGAGTAAGTGTTTAATAAAGGCTTTATTTTAGGGCCAGGTTTTACATCTAATATCAGGATACATCCTTTTAACTGCTTCTAAGCATCGGAAGTGGTTCCTGCATTGCGTGATTTTGTCATTTGGGAAAAAGGGGCTATAGGATGGCAAGATGATGCATAGAGACTGGAAGTGGGAAATATGCACACTGAGAGGCAGGGTTGTTTTAAGGGTTGTTTGAAGGATTGGTAATAGAGAAATGGTGGTCTTTAAAGAAAAGTTGAGTTGTGGTTGTTGGCAGCAAAGTCATTCAAGTAGCTGCATCCTGCAGCGACATTTTAAACACATTGTTCTCTGCCAAATCTGTTTAGAAGCACCAAGGCCATCCTCAAAACCTGATTCACAGTCCATTCTCTAGTCTATACTTAGAAAAAAAGCACGCTTTTAGGTTATGCTAGATAAACAAACAAAAAAATGGCATTGGTGATTAAAACCATCCTGATTAATTTATCATATGTATTTAACTTACCCATCTCTAATTATGACTTCCCTGAGATTTTTTTTTAGAGCTTTGTTTTCCCACCTAGTAGATCAAGCAATAGGAGAAGAAAAAGCACTGTTTAGTCAATATCCTAAGACACATCCATCAACCACTTTACATAGGGCAGCTCTCTCATTTCTCAGAGCTTAAAAAAAGTGTTATTTTTAAGATTCCATTATTATTCATTTATTTATTAATTTACTTATTTATTTAGAGTTAGAGTCTCACTCTGTCACCCAGACTGGAGTGCAGTGGCCGCTCCCAGCCACCGCAGCCTCACCTGCTGGGCTCCGGCGATCCTTCTGCCTCAGCCTTCCAAGTAGCCGGAATTACAGGCATGCACTACCACACCCGGCTGATTTTTTGCTTTATTGTAGAGATGAGGTCTCATTGCCCAAGTGGGTCTCAAACCCGTGGGCTCAGGCAATCCACTCACCTC
>NW_007053336.1:0-804 GCF_000164805.1 Carlito syrichta
CACCGAATGATGCAAGTTGTAATAGAATTGTGCTAGACTTTGTGGTTTCCTACTACATACTTCTTTCTTACTCGTGGGCTGCTTTACAGAAGTCGAGATGAATGGACAACCCCCAGCACTGAAGGAGGTGTGTCCCAAGGACCAAGGAGGTGACCGGTGGCATATGGAGAGACTCCAGGCTCTGTGGAGCGAGAGAAGTTGCGTCCTCACATGCTGCACACCACACAGCTGAGACAATGCTGTTTGGTGAGTGAGGCTCTTCCAGCAGGGGTGTGTGCCCCTGGTCCCTGCCCATCTCAGCTTTCTCTTCCATGTTTGGGGGTGTCTGGGAAGAGCAAACACTCCAATGCTGGGAAACCATCCACCCTCTTAACTGGGCCCTTTGTGGCCTCCTTTTCTTCTCGAGAGGACCTTATGTAGCTTTTCAAGTCAGGTGGCTATTCTGGACACATCTCTGTGCTCCAGGACATCTGACATTCAGGTGGGAACTGATCAGATAGTCACAGGGCCACCTTGATTCAATAATCTGCATGTTTTCTTACAGCAGCCCAAAGTTTCTTGCGATAGTTGAATCTAGTAAAATGGTTCTCAATTCTGGTACCCAAGCAGAATCATGGGGGCAGCCCATGCAATGCGTGGGTACAGATGCTTGAGTCCCCACCATTCCCACTTCATTGGTTGGGATGCAGCTTGAGCATGGGAAGGTTTAAGTGCTCTCTGTTAATGCTAATAAACCCTCCAGGGTTGAGAACCACTAGGAACACTCTATCCTACAGTCTTACCTACTTCGGAAAAAGAATAAAC
>NW_007053337.1:0-687 GCF_000164805.1 Carlito syrichta
CGTGCTGAGATCACGGGCTGAGCCGCCGAGCCCAGCCTATAGCTAACCTTTTATACTCATGATCTGAATTATCCAAAATTATAAAAAAAAGTCTGAAGTTCTTCAAAACTGAAACATTAAAATAAAAAAGCCGGACTCGGTGGCTCGAGCCTGTCATCCCGCACCTTTGGGAGGCTGAGGTGAGTGGATGGCCTGAGCCCGCGGGTTCGTGACCCGCCTGGGCGGCGAGACCCCATCAAAAAATCAGCCGGGCGTGGTGGCGCACGCCGGTGATTCCGGCTACTCGGAAGGCTGAGGCGGAAGGGTCGCCGGAGCCCGGCGGGCGAGGCTGCGGTGGCCGGGAGCGGCCACTGCGCTCCGGTCTGGGCGACAGAGTGAGACTCCGACTCAAAAAAATAAGTAGATGAAACAAAAATAACAATAAAAACTAAAATCGATTGACAGACCCTAAAAACCGCCAGACCGGTTTTGTTTGAAAAAAGCCAGATAGCCGAGGACTGGCGGCTTTCATAAAAATACCCCCCAAAAAAACCACTCGTTCACAGACTTATCCAAAACCCCTTTTAAAGGTGACAGTTTACGACCCTCCTCGACCTGCATTTCCTGCAAACCATTGGTTCTTTAAAAATCTGATTTTGGGCGGGCTCGGTGGCTCGGGCCTGTCGTCCCGCGCCTTTGGGAGGCTGA
>NW_007053338.1:0-886 GCF_000164805.1 Carlito syrichta
CCATCAAAATAGAGATCAAAAGATACCTGGAAACAAATGAAAATAACGAAACATCTTACCAAAATCTCTGGGATGCCTTAAAAGCTGTAATAAGAGGGGAATTTATATCCCGACAAACACACATGAGGAAAATGGAAGGAACAGAAATTGACAACCTAACAAGCCACCTAAAGAAGCTGGAAAAGCAAGACCACAAAAACCCTAATTTCAGCAGAAGAATCCAGATCACCAAAATAAAAGCCCAAATCCAGGACATAGAAGACAAAAAGATAATACAAAAAATCAATGAAACAAAAAGCTGGTTCTTCGAAAGGGTAAACAAGATTGATGGTCCCCTAGCTAGACTGACCAAGAAAAAACGAGAAAAAAACCAAATAAGCATAATCAGAAACACAAAAGATGAAGTCACATCTGACCCTGAAGAAATACAAAAGATCATTAGAGACTACTACGTACACTTGTATGGAAACAAACTTGAAAACCAGAAGGAAATGGAAGACTTTCTGACATCACACAACCTACCTAGGTTGGAACAAGAAGAAATTGAGACCCTAAATAAACCAATAACAATCAAGGAAATCGACCACGTAATAAGAAAACTTCCTACAAAACAAAGCCCTGGTCCAGATGGCTTTCCAGCAGAATTCTACAAGACATTTAAGGAGGAGCTGATACCAATCCTACTGAAGGTATTCCAGGCGATTGAAAAAGATGGAACTCTCCCCAAATCATTTTACGAAGCCAACATCACATTGATACCCAAGCCAGGTAAAGATCCAACAAAGAAAGAGAACTACAGGCCATATCTTTGATGAACATAGATGCTAAATCTCAACAAGATCCTAGCAACCGGATTCAGCATACATCTCAAAATCATCCATCATGA
>NW_007053339.1:0-631 GCF_000164805.1 Carlito syrichta
ATCTTATGTATTTTGATGCTTTGTTGTTTGGCACATACACGTTGAGGAGTATGTCTTCTTACAGTAGTAACCTTTTTATCATTATGTAATACTCGTCTTCATTTCTGATAACATTCATTTCTCTGAAGTCTGCTCTGACTGAAATTAATATAGCTACTCACTCCCACTTTATTTTGGTTAGTGCTAGAATTGTATACTTTCTCCATTCATTTATTTTTAATCTATATGTGTATTTATATTTAAAGCATATTCCTTGTAGACAACATAAAGGTGGGTCTTGTTTTTTGACTCACTGTTTTAAATGGTACACTTAGATGATTGATATTTAATTTGATGAATGATATTATTGGATTAATATCTAATGTATTTGTTATCATTTTCTATTTGTTGTTCTTATTCTTTGTTACTATTTTTTGTCTTCCAGTTTGTCTTTGCTTTTCCTGGTTTTGGCTGACCATTTTATATTTTATTTCCTTTCATTTTTTTAACATATTATTTATGTTTTTAAACTTTTTTAGTGGTTGCTCTAAAGTTTGTAATACATCTTTACAATTAATTCAACTTTACTGTTTTCTGTCCCTCCCTCCCTTTCCTCCTTCCTTCCTTTCTTTTTCTTTCTCTCTTTCTCCCT
>NW_007053340.1:0-742 GCF_000164805.1 Carlito syrichta
TGGTCTTGAACCCTGGGCTCAGGCAATCCTCTCACCTCGGCCTCCCAAAGTGCAGGGATTATAAGCGTGAGCCACTGTACCCAGCCCAGGCAGCCTTTTCTAATGGCTGGCACCAGAGAAACCATATTTAGCACTTGCCTGTTGAGCCAGAGGAAATGCTGGGAAGGTTGCACTCCCCCACCCCACGTAAAAGGAGCAAGGGGCATCGCCTGCCTCTAAAGCCAGCTTCAGGAAGCAGAGGAAGCAGCTGCTGATTGTGTCTGATAGGCAGCGAGCCAGACAGCTCCTGAGGCCCTCACCTGCTCTTCCACCTACCAGCTCTCCCAGGGCCTGAATCACCCCCTGGGCCTGTGGATGGTTTCCACGCGGCAGGCCTCCTAGGAAAATGTAACTATACATCATCCACAGAAAAAAAGCCCTCTTGGATCACATTGTCCCTAAAACCCAAGGGTGACATTAAAGTATGTCCCAAAGAGCGAGTACATGGGATTAGGAAATGCTGCAAGATAAAACAGTTTCAAGTTCAGGCCACCACATCCTGCAGGCCCTCGGTAGAGAATCGCAGTGCATGTTCCAGCTCAGAAGTCCTGAGGGACAGAGCCTGACTAGCTGAGTGTAGAATAGCTATTTATATCCACCGGCAATGCTGGGCAGGGAGATCTGGCCAATGACTCTCTAAGAACCAGGCTTGCAGCCGGGCTCAGTGGCCCAGCCTGTAATCCTAGCACTTTGGGAGGCAGAG
>NW_007053341.1:0-824 GCF_000164805.1 Carlito syrichta
AGCTACCTACATACATAGCCCACTGGCTTCTCAGCGGATTTAACTACCTAACCACCTAGCTAACTGCTGGCCAATGAGCTGACTTAACAAGGTGACTTAACTAGCTAGCCAGCTTACCCAAACAACTGACTTAACTAGTTAGCTACCTACCTAGTCAGCTGACTTAACTAGCTGCTTTAACTAGCTAGCCCCCTCAGTAGCTATCATATAGCTAGCTGACTTAACTAGCTGACTTAACTAGCTAGCTAGCTGAGATCCAGCTGAATTAACTCACTAGCTACCTAGATATCCAGCTGAGTGAATTAGCTGAAATGACTAGCGACCCACCTGTCTACACATCTAATGTAACTAGCTTTTTAATAGCTAGCCAGCTTGCTAGAAAATTAATGTAACAAGCTGACTTAACTATCTAGCGAGATGGTTAGCCAGCTGACTAAACTAGCTGACTTAACTAGCTTGCCATCTGGCTAGCCAGCTGACTTCATTACCTATCTACCTAGCTAGCCAGCAGCCTAGCCAGCTGACTTAACGAGCTGACTTAACAAAGTAGCCAGTTGGCGAGCCAACAGACATAAGTAGCTACCTACCTAGATAGTCAGCTGGATAGCCAGGTGACTTAACTAGGTGACATAACAAGACAGCCTCATGGCTAGCCAGCTGAATTTACTAGCTATCAACCTACTTAGACTGCAGTCTTGCAAGTTGAGTTACCTACCTAATTACATAGCTAACTTACTGGCCAGCGAGCTGACTTAACTGCATGACTGAACTAGCTAGGCAGCTGGCTAGCCAGCTGATTTAACTAGCTAGCTACCCTGCTTTTG
>NW_007053342.1:0-962 GCF_000164805.1 Carlito syrichta
GATGTGGCTCGTAAAATGATTGGGGAGAGTTCCATCTTTTCAATCGCTGGAATACATCAGTAGAATTGGTATCAGCTCCTCCCTTGAATGTCTGTAGAATTCTGCTGGAAAGCCATCTGGACCCAGGGTTTATTTTTTGTAGGAAGTTTTCTTATTATGTAGTCGATTTTCTTGATTGTTATTGGTCTATTTAGGGTCTCAATTTCTTCTTGTTCCAACCTAGGTAGGTTGTGTGATGTCAGAAAGTCCTCCATTTTCTTATGGTTTTCAAGTTTGTTTCCATACAAGTGTACATACGTAGTAGTCTCTAATGATCTTTTGTATTTCTTCAGGGTCAGATGTGACTTCATCTTTTGTGTTTCTGATTATGCTTATTTGGTTTCTTCTCGTTTTTTCTTGGTCATTCTAGCTAGGGGACCATCAATCTTGTTTACCCTTTCGAAGAACCAGCTTTTTGTTTCATTGGTTTTTTGTATTATCTTTCTGTCTTCTATGTCCTGGAATTGGGCTTTTATTTTGGTGATCTGGATTCTTCTGCTGAAATTAGGGTTTTTGTGGTCTTGCTTTTCCAGCTTCTTTAGGTGGCTTGTTAGATTGTGAATTTCTGTTCCTTCCATATTCTTCATGTGTGTTTGTAGGGATATAAATTCACCTCTTACTACAGCTTTCAGGGCATCCCAGAGATTTTGGTAAGATGTTTCTTCATTTTCATGTGTTTCCAGGTATCTTTTGATCCCTGTTTGATTTCGTCATTGACCCAGGAGTTTTTAAGCATCATGCTGTTTAGTGTCCATGTCTTTGTGAGTTTTGGGGGGACTTTGTGGGTGTCAATGTTTATTTTTATTCCACTGTGGTCTGAGAATTTGTTTGGTAGAATATCGGACTTTTAAAATTTGCTTATGCTTGATTTATGGCCGAGTATGTGGTCGATCTTAGAATATGTTCCATGTGGAAGATGAGTA
>NW_007053343.1:0-1336 GCF_000164805.1 Carlito syrichta
CAGTCCAAGGTCAGCATGGTCTGTGCTTTAAACAAGGAGGCAGTCTACAAAGCCCTGAAACAAAACCCATGCCCAGGCTTCAGGAAAATAATAGCTGGTCACTGAGAGATCAAAACAAATGAGATCAGTTTCCTCATTTCTCCCAGTGCTTCTAGGCAATGAAAACAGAAGTCACAAAACATAGTTAGTGGAATGAAACACTTTAAGAACTCTTAAGGGAAGTACCTTGATATCATAATTTCCTCTATGAATTAAGAGTAAAGTTAAATAAAGAATGGATATCATAAACACATTTGATTATATTGTTACCCATCAATTACGGTCATATAATGCAAACTTAGTGGTTGCTGAGAAGGGAAGTTCTGAGGAAAAGGAGTGTATTTTTTATTCTTGTAAAGAACTGAAAGTCCATGCAAAAGGAACAAAAAGACTTTGATGCAACATGAAGAAAAGAAGCAGTTTGAGTTTCATTTAATATTTTGTTTTGTAATGATGCAGAACTGGAATTACCTTCTATATACAAACTAAATTATTATGACTCAAGGAAAATCTATGACAATAAAGTGCAACTTAAATTCTCAAAATGACTGGACTGTCAATTTAAAAAAAACTCACTGTGGTTTGTAAATGTTTTAATGTCTGTTTCATAATTTAACTCTCAAACTAAATTATCCTAGACTTGAGCCTGTACTACCAAATGAAGCCTACTCATTCTGTGCGCTGTTTTGGAATCTTAAAATCACGGCATACAAATGAAACCTTAGAAGCCATCCTAGTCCACAACTTGCCTGCTGGGAAAAGATCCCTGACAGACATTTTCACTTTTTTTCTTTGAGTTGGAGTCTCACTCTGTCACCCAGACTAGAGTGCAGTGGCCGCTCCCGGCCACCGCAGCCTCTACCTGCTGGACCCTGGTGATCCTTCTGCCTCAGCCTTCTGAGTAGCTGGGACTCCAGGTGCGCGCTACCACACTCGGCTCATTTTTTATTTATTGTAGAGATGAGGTCTTGCCAAGTTGCCCAGGCGGCTCTTGAACCCGCGGGCTCAGGCAATCCATTCACCTCAGCCTCCCAAAGGCGCAGGATCACAGGCTGAGCCACCGAGCCCGGCTGACATTTTCACTTTTTAAAAGGCTCTAATTGACAGGGCATTTTTCCTTACAGACTCTTCTACAGATAAGTTCATGCTCTACCTTACAGTACAAACAGGAAGAAAAGAAAAGAAAGTTGTCATTGATTTGTGCTTACTATAGGCCAGAAATGGTGGCAGATGCTTTAAATATTTTTAAAGAACTTACTCTTTCCATCATCCAGTGTACAACTACGAGCACAATTTT
>NW_007053344.1:0-1913 GCF_000164805.1 Carlito syrichta
CCTGCAGGGTTTCTGCAGATAAATCTGCTGCTATTCTGATTGGGCTTCCATGGTGGGTGATCTGGCCTTTTTCTCTTGCTGCCTTTAGGATTTTTTCTTTTGTGCCTACTTTATTTAGGCAAATTATTATGTGTCTAGGAGTTGGTCTTCTCATTTGTTTTCTTGCAGGGGTTCTCTGAATCTCTTGTGTTTGAATTTTTGCATCACTGATTAGATAAGGGAAGTTTTCTTGAATGATCTCATGGAAAGTTTGTTCCAATGTGGTCTCTGTTTCTCTTTCTGCCTCAGGGAGTCCGATTACTCTTAGGTTAGGACTCTTGAGGTAGTCACTCATCTCTTGAAGGTTTTGTTCTGTCTTTTTGAGCTTGTTTTCTGTGTTTTTAAGAGTTTGGGTTATTTCTCTATTTTGGTCCTCAAGCTCTGAGATTCTTCCTTCTGCTTGGGTAATTCTGCTTTCCATGCCCATCAGTTTGTTATTTATTTTATTCACAGTATTCTTTATTACTGTTATCTCAGATATCAGCTCCTTCCTAGTTTCTTCTTGTGTCTCCTCAATTCTTTTTAATCTCTCCATTATTGTTTTGATATCTACATTTGCAGCTTGAGACCCTTCATTCTGGGGGCTTTTCATTGTTTGCATTCCAAAATCAGTTTTCTCAGTGTCTGCTCTCCCAGGCGTCTGGGGAGAGACCCATACTCTTCTTTTTGGTTTTTCTTCTTTCTGCAAATTTTCTCCCTCTCCCCCTTTTCCCTCCCCCTCTTCAATTCTGTTTTTGAGGGAAGGTGGGGTTGCTTTTATTTCTCTTCTGCAATGACCTGTTCTTCCTTATGAGGGTCTTCTGGTTTTGTTCACTTTTCCCTCTGCTTTACAGTCTGTCTATTCAGCAGTTTGCAGTCTTGGTCCGTTCAGAGAATCTCACCAGTTCACCTATGCTGTCGCCATCTTGCCCTGTCTCCGCATATGATTTCAATATGACCATATAACTAAAACTAGGATTAAAGTCTAGCATTCAGAAACACCTGTTAACTTATTCTCAATGTCTTTTATCTTAGACTGGAGAACATAGTGAACTTTTACTTTTTTATTTTTTGCTTAATTTTTACTTGTTTTTCTTGTATATAATTCTTATAGTATTTTTCACTTCCCAATGAAAAAGAAAAATTTGTACAGTAAATTGAAAGTAAAGTGTGTATGCACTTAATAGTAATGCACATTATAACCCAATGTATCTTAGTCTTAATCTTATGTTTTCATGTAGATTTCTTTGGTAGATTTCTTTAGAAGTGGAGTGTCTTAGAAGTTGTCAAAATAGTTAATTTATCTCCTTTCACTCAGTTCATATGCTTAGTTATATAATAACTTACAATTTTTATTGGCAAATCAATGTTGCAAGTTGGCTGTCAGGGTTTTTTATTGCAGGGAGTGAGAATTTTATTATAATTAATTCATTTTATTATTTAAACTTTGATTAATTCTAAGAAATATTTGAAGTTACTGTGAGATATTTGAGAATCTAAAGAATTAATTTAGGAGAGTCTCAATGACCATGAAGATATATAAGATTCAATTCAAAGCGATGTAATGAAAACATTGTAATATATTTTGACACAACCCATTCATTTGATATATTGTTTATCATATCTATGTATTCAGGAGCCCATAGTCATAAACTTTGAATATTCTTTTAAAAAATCTCTGATAATTGAAGTGAAATTAATTGTGATGTGAAATAATAAAATTGTAAAACATTATGGTAGCCTGGAGATTATTAATTGTTACTGAACTTTTTTATTCCTTACTAAAAATTGACATGTTCTACCCATCACCATGGACAGACTAATGTGTGGTTTTAGATAAATCATCCAATGTATTTTGTAATAAGAACCAAAAGATTTTATTCATTAGAAGTAAT
>NW_007053345.1:0-1233 GCF_000164805.1 Carlito syrichta
TAAAGGCAGCAAGAGAAAAAGGCCAGATCACCCACCATGGAAGACCAATCAGAATAGCAGCAGATTTATCTGCAGAAACCCTGCAGGCTAGGAGAGCTTGGAGCCCTATCTTCAAAGTCCTAAAGGATAAACAATTTCAACCAAGAATAACCTACCCAGCCAAGCTAAGCTTCATCAGTGAGGGAGAATTAAAATCTTTCCCAGATATCCAATTCCTAAGAACTTATGCAGCCACAAAACCATCTCTACATGAAACACTTAAGAAAGTACTAAACACAGAAGAAAAGGAAAAAAGAACAACGTTCTTCACAAGAGTACAGGGAAAAGAATAAAATATACACGAACCAACCCCAAAAGCAAAAGAAAGACAAAAAAAAGAAAAAAGAAAAAACCAAGTGGAAGAACAATAACTCAATAAGAACTCCATGATAGGGATGAACTCTCACATTTCAATAATTAGTCTGAATGTGAATGGACTAAACGCACCACTGAAAAGACATAGAATGACAAAATGGATAAAATATCACCAGGCAACAATATACTGCCTTCAAGAGACCCATCTCACTAGAAAGGACATACACAGACTCAAAGTAAGAGGATGGGAAACAAATTTTCAGGCGAATGGAACACAAAAGAAAGGAGGAGTCGCGATCCTAATTTCAGACAAAATACCATTTAAGCTATCAAAAATTAAAAAAGATACAGAGGGCCACTACATAATGATAAAAGGTTCACTCCATCAACAAGAAATATCTATCCTAAACATATATGCACCCAACATAGGCGCACCAACGTTCATAAAGCAACTTCTAGGAAAACTAAAGAAAGACATTGACTCTAACACCATAATAACTGGGGACTTTAATACACCACTCACAACCTTAGACAGATCATCAGGACAAAAAATCAGCAAGGAGATCCGGAACCTCAATGAGACTCTGGACCAAATGGACTTAATTGATACCTATAGAACACTCCATCCAAAGACCACAGAATACACATTCTACTCATCACCACATGGAACATATTCTAAGATCGACCACATAATTGGACACAAATCAAGTATAAGCAAATTTAAAAGGACTGAAATTCTGCCATGCATCCTTCTCGGACCACAGTGGAATAAAAATAAACATTGACACCAACAAAGTCTCCTCTAAAACTCACAAAGACATGGACACTAAACAGCATGATGCTAAATAACCTCTGGGTCAATGATGACATCAAAATAGA
>NW_007053346.1:0-856 GCF_000164805.1 Carlito syrichta
TCAGAGTGCTCTGGGCTCCAAGATGCACACAAGCTCTCTTGTGTTGAAAGCTGTAAGCTTCTCCTTCACCCCACCCAGGTGTGCGTACTAGTCAGCCTTGGGCTTCGGCTTGGTCTCTCTGAACCTCACCCTCACCATTTATAAATGTGGATCCAATATATTCAGAATGAACTAGAGATGACTGAGAAAATAGAAGGCAGTAATGTGCAAAGGACCTTTATCTGTGGCCGTTCAAGCTAGGCACACCATTATGGCCGTCAGTTCTGTTAAACACCACCTGTAATTTGGAGAATCAGTCCTGACTCACAGCTTCAGAGCAAGAGAACTCCAATGCCTATGAAAAAAGGTTATTCTTTTTTTTCTTTCCTAAAACATTGGGTTAGTGGAAATTTTGTATATAACTACTATAATCATTGATGTGCAAGATAACTTGTTATAATAATTCCCTTAGTAATTAACTTTAGCTGACAAACTCTACCAGATGAAGCATTTAAGCAGAAAATGAACAGTAAATTGGACAAGGCCTTAAACCAGGTTAATTCTATATAAGGAGACTTTTCATAGCTATGTGATAACATAAAATCTATATAAAATATTTTATCTTCTAGTAAATATTACTATTATAATTGATTTAAAATTTTAGATACCGTTTTGAAATTTTAGCTGTATCTTATTATTAAACCACATCTATTTACAAAACATGGTAGATAAATATAGTCTTAATAAAATATTAGTCTGGGCTCGGTGGCTCAGCCTATAATCCCAGGGCTTTGGGAGGCCGAGGTGAGAGGATTGCTTGAGCCCACGGGTTCAAGACCCACCCGGGCTACTTCGCGAGACCTCATCTCTACAGTAA
>NW_007053347.1:0-487 GCF_000164805.1 Carlito syrichta
CTATACAAATAAAAAATGAGGGATATTTTACAAAACAATTCTACAAAGTATTAGCAGGACTTCCAAATGGATGTTCCAAATGTCTGGAACCTCCATACATCTATTCTTCCATAAAAGCAATAAAAATATTACCAAAATTATCAAAATTGATTTTTTCAGAACTCTGGAAATTAACCAAAGGCTTACAACAACCTAATGAGCAGTTATTTAAAAGAGAGAGAGAGAGAGAGAGAGAGAGAGAGAGAGAGAGAGAGAGAGAGGAAGGAAGGAAGGAAGGAAGGAAAGAAAGAAAGAAAGAAAGAAAGAAAGAAAGAAAGAAAGAAAGAAAGAAAGAAAGAAAGAAAGAAAGAAAGAAAGAAAAGAAAGACCACTGAAACTCAGTAACAGCAGTGAGATTTTTGGTATTCTAAAATATTTTGAAGTCCATCATTGGTTGACTTTAGGTAAGGGAGATAATCCCCCATGACCTGGGTAGGCTTGGTTCAAT
>NW_007053348.1:0-806 GCF_000164805.1 Carlito syrichta
TGCTCATGGATAGGAAGAATCGACATTGTTAAAATGTCCATCCTACCAAAAGCAATCTAGAGATTCAACACAATACCCATTAAGTTACTAACATCATTCTTCTCAGACCTGGAAATGACAATACAGAAATTCATATGGAAATATAAACAACCACAAATAGCTAAAATAATCCTTAGCAAAAAAAAAAAAAAAAAAGCAGGAGGTATCACACTTCCAGATTTCAAATTTCACTATAAGGCTACTATAATCAAAACATCCTGTTATTGGTACAAGAACAGGTATATAGACCAATGGAACAGGTTAGAGATTCCAGAAGCAAAGCCTCAGTTCCTCAACCAGCTCATCTTTGACAAAGCCTCCAACACCACCACTGGGGAAAGGGGAAACTATTCAGTAAATGGTGCTGGGAAAACTTGCTGACTACATGCAGAAGATTGAAACAGGACCCCTACCTATCACCACGCACAAAAATTAATGCTAAATGTATCAAAGACCTGAATATACAACCTCAAACTATAAGAATCTTAGAAAGTGCAGGAGACACCCTTATGAAAATTGGAACTGATAACCAACCCCTATTCAGAACCCTAAAGGCCAATACCTTATGAAATAAAATAGACAAGTGGGACCTCATCAAATCAATGAACTTCTGCAAAGCAAAAGAAACTATCAAGAGAGCAGGAGATAGCTAACAGAATGGAAAATAATTTGCCAACTGTATATCTGACAAGTCTAGCATCTAAGATCTACAGAACTCAAACGCGCCGAAAGTAAAAAAACAAGCATCCCTTTAAAAAGTGGGCTAA
>NW_007053349.1:0-821 GCF_000164805.1 Carlito syrichta
TCATTGTGGTTGAGGAAATAGGGAGGAGCAGCACGAAAGGAAAATGGGAAAGCTTGATAGGATTGGCCTTCTTTGAAATTATGGGAAGTAATGTGGAAGTTATATTTGAAAGCATTAGAACACTTCACTGAGAATAAAAGCCTTCTTTAGTTCTTTTCAGTAAACCGATTTGGATTTTCCCCCTGATTTCCATCCAGTGGCGTCATTAGTGTTTACTTCACTCTGTGTCTTGCGATCATAGGATTACCTAAGCCATTTTCATAATTGTAACCTCTTTAGGTAATCAGCGGGCACCAACATTCCCTTGAAGAGTGAAGGCTCATCATTCACTCAATCTTTGACTCAGCAAATAGTTTTGTGTAAAATAAAGCAGAGGATCCAAAGCAGAAGGATGGTCAGTGCCCTGCCCTACAGCCTGCAACAGAGGGGGAGCCCAACTCAAAAAACAAAACAAAACAAAACAAAGCAGAAAGAAAGAGGAAGAAAAGAGAGAGGGAGGAAAAAAGAGCCTAGGGCCTGATGGCTTCACAGCTGAATTTGTCCAAGCAGGTGAAAAGCAAATATAAGTTTCATTTAAACTCTTCACCAAAATCGAAGAGGCAGAAATAATTCCCAACTGACTACATGAGCCCAGAGCTACTCTGATAGCAAAACAAGACAGACACACGCAAAGTAAAAACAAAGAATACCACAGACCAATATCACTGATGTACACAGGCATGACAAAGTCTTAGCGAAAACCAAGTTAAACAGAACACTGCTTTTGTGCCTAGTGTTAGAAATAGCAATTGAGGTGATTTTGGGCCTTTTCCTATATTCAT
>NW_007053350.1:0-701 GCF_000164805.1 Carlito syrichta
CTGGGTCATTAGTTTTTTCCTTCCTGCCTTTTAAAGATGTCTTTCTATTGTCGTCTGACTTCCATGGTTTCTGAAGAGAAGTATGCTATCATTTGGAGTGCTGCTTCATGTAGGTATTTTTTTTTTAATCTAGCTACTATCTTTGTTTATAAATTCTATCTGTGTCTTTAGATTTCTCTCCCCTCCTGTGACTTCAATTTTAACATGGCCTTTGCAACAATATTAATATAGTGTAGTTGAGGACCTTTCTTGTCAGCATTTAGCTAAACTTGAAAGATTTAAAAGCCAGTGTTAACCAGTTTTTTTTTTTAAAGCTAATTCTGCGGCTGGGCTTGGGAGGCTGAGGTGAGTGAATTGCCTGAGCCTGTGGGTTCAAGACCCACCTGGGCAAATTGATGAGACCTCATCTCTACACTAAATCAAAAAATTAGCCAGGTGTGGTAGTGCACGCCTGTAGTTACAGCTACTTGGAAGGCTGAGGTGGAAGGATCACCAGAGCCCAGCAGGTTGAGGCTGTGGTGGTCAGGAGTGGCCACTGCACTCCACTCTGGGTGACAGAGTGAGACTCCAACTCAAAAAACAAACAAACAAAAAGCTAATTCTGCATTGAATCTTTGTTAAATGAATGCTGAGCCAGTGATTAAAATACAGGAAAATATAATTTTAATTACTACCAATATAGCATTTATCTATAAAACTGA
>NW_007053351.1:0-1359 GCF_000164805.1 Carlito syrichta
AATTTGAAGAGAAATATGAAAATGTTTGGAGACTTGTATTTAGAAAAGACTTTATTAGGCCTAGATTGTTTATAGACTATTTTGTATGTATTTTTTTAAAACTTTCCTTATACCATTTTGGTGTGTTTATATCATTTTATTTTTGTTTTCTATCCCCTATTTAAAAATTTTATAACTATCTATTTTATTATAGGACTGAAATGTGCCATATAAGGTTTTTTTTATAAATATATATTTTTATACTCCTTTTTCTGTTTTGTTTTCCTGCCAAAACCTTATTTGTATATTAATAACCTTTTCACATTTTTTCTTTGCTTTTTTATTTATTTATAGATAACCTTTTATAGTCATAACTTGAATTTACCTTTTAGTAACTGTTAGGTGAAACATTTAGTTTTTGGAACAACTTTAATTCTACTGGAGAGCAGGTTTTAGGAGGAAGAAGTTCAGTATGAGCACAAGGGCTAGAAACTTAGTCTCAGTATTAATTAAGAAATTGATTTGGACCCCAGCCACATTTATATAGACCCAAGGATTCTCTGGGTGGATGGCATACAGAGTGCTGTGCTGGGCCATGTCCCTCCCCCTTCAGTCAACAGCCACTATCACTGAGCTAGGTGTTTTCTCCCCCCTTCGGGAGAGGCCGCACCATCTCTTTTGGTGGCTTTTTAGTCCAGATATTGGACAAAGTTCTGGGGGCTTAGGCTATTAAGAACAATTGTGCTTTAGGTGCCCAGATTGACCACATTTATAGCAACTGATACCATCCCCTTAGCAGGTTTATCCTTATCAGGCCTCTTTTGGGTGGCTGGAGGTTTTGCCTTTAGTGGCAACTGCCAATTTGTTTACCTTTTCTCTGGCTGGTGCTCATTTTGGAGTACTTCTCTTTTTTTTCTTTTTTCTTTTGCTTTACGACCTTCTAATCATGTCTACAAGAATGCCTGGTTCAAAAAAAACCCTTTAGAGTGAACAGACCACGAAGATGTGAAATGATCTGTTTCTACATATTCCTAATTATGAACAGGAAAAATTGTCAAAAATCCTCATGAATTACTGAACAGCAGCCTTAGTCGTAAGATGTGGACAATTAAATGAGCATAACCAAAAAACGCAAGCATTAGTGTTACTTAGCATTACAATGTAAAGTAGGGAGTCAGCATACATTACAAGACTCTAAGAGGCTTCCCAACAGTTTTTTTACAGGGACAAGCAGTTGATCTAGATCTTAGGCAAGGCCTAAACCTTTAGAAATGGACTTACTTTTAACTAACCTGGCCTTTACCATTTGAAAACGAGAACAGCCTATTTATTTCCTTAGTTGCCAGAGAAAGATTACAAAATTATTATTATTATTATTAT
>NW_007053352.1:0-764 GCF_000164805.1 Carlito syrichta
CCCTGGTGTTGGCAAATACTTTTTCCCAGTCTGTAAGCTGTCTCTCTGCTCTCTTGATGGTTTCTTTGGCTTTGCAGAAGCTTGTCAGTTTAATAAGGTCCCACTTGTCTATTTTCTCTCTTATGACCTGTGGGTTTTGGGTTTTATTCAGGAATTGGATGCCAGTTCCGATTTCCATGAGGGTATTTCCTTCCTTTTCTAAGGTTCTTATGGTTTGAGGTTTTACATTTAGGTCTCTGATCCATTTGGAGTTAACCTTTGTGCATGGGGATAGATAGGGGTCCTGTTTCAATCTTCTGCATTTGGTCAGCCAGTTTTCCCAGCACCATTTACTGAATAGGCTCTCCTCTCCCCAGTGGTAGGTGGTGGAGGCTTTGTCGAAGATGAATTGGTTGAGAAATTGAGGTTTTACTGCTGGAATCTCAATTCTATTCCATTGATCTATATGCCTGTTCCTATACCAATACCAAGCTGTTTTAATGATTGTAGCTTTATAGTAATGTTTGAAGTCTGGTAATGTGATACCAACTGCTTTGTTTTTTTGCTGAGGATTTTTCTGGCTATTCTTGGACATTTGTGTTTCCATATGAATTCCTGTGTTGTTTTTTCTAGGTCTGAGAAGAATGTTGCTGGTAATTTGATGGGTATTGCATTGAATTTGCAGATTGCCTTACGTAAGATGGACATCTTCACATTGTTGATTCTTCCAATCCATGAGCATGGGATATTTTTCCCACTTGTTTTGTGTCATCTTTGATTTCTTT
>NW_007053353.1:0-1353 GCF_000164805.1 Carlito syrichta
ATCTACCGAAGGTGTTAAAAAAATGTATACACATTTTCTTTCTTTAAAAAAAACAGGATTTATTGAGAGGACAGAAAATCTCCCAAGCCGGAGGGGACACAAGGTTATTGCCCTGTATACACATTTTCAGAGATGTTTTCTATGTATTACTTTTCAAAGTACTTTTCAGAAGTGTCTGGACACTATGGTAACCACGCTGAGCATCTCTAGTAATTGCAGAAGTCAAATGTGACTTGTATTCATCTTTTGTTATCAGTATATATTTTTCCTTTCTTAAAATGGGTATACAGTTTTTGCACCCTCTGTATTTGCTGAATTTGGACTTCTTCCTGTCACCCACATTTCCAAAAGAATCCTTGTGCTCACTACATATCTAATTTGAATAGGTCCAACTGTTGTCTCTCCTATGAAAGTCTTTTTTTTAGGTGATACCAATACATTTACAGAGACACCCCTCAGACCTCAGAACATGCAGGTACCCATGGGGTATTTATAATAATAAAAGCTTGTGACTTTCTTGAGCACTTGCCACGGACCAGGTATTGTTCTGAGTTGTGTGAGGCATTTGCTCACTTTCTCCTCACTATGACTGAACAAGGCAGGACTCTTTACTAAGCCCATCGCACAGGTAAGACAGCTGGAACATGGAGAGGGCTAGTACTTTGCAGAGATACCATGGTAAACGTGGGGTGGCACTGTGGAGCTGGACACAGAGACCACACTTTCAACCAATAGGCAACACTACCCCATTGGTGCTAGAAGGAAGTCAAAGTGACTGTTAGGACCCTGAGCTCCAGTCTGGAGTGAACTGTTGATGATGACAGTGAAGCTAAGCAGAGCTGCAGCTCCATGGAGCTCCCCACTTATTTATTAAGAGGGAAGCAATCCCATCCTGTTGTAGCCAGGGAGAAAGTGATGGCCAGGGCAGACTGTGCACTCCGGTGGCTCTCTTTATCATGCCCCACTGTCTCTGAGACCCTCACATTCAGAGCACACCTATACACCGTTTTCTTTTCTGGTCATGCTTTCTCCATTGCCCATTCCTCCTCCCAGAATGGTTCATATTTACTCAACTATGGAGGGGAATTGAGCTTAAAAGATGAGAGTGATTTCCAGTTTCCCTGTACCACATGCAACAAGCTTGGAGTAGACATTCTATCCTAATAATAAGTAAAAAGCTGAACAAATGGAAAATGGGCAACTCTTCTTAGATCCTTCAGAGAGTTGAGATTGCAGGGAAAACCACTGCTCCAGAAATTGAAGAGACAGACTGGAGAATGCAGATATCACAGCTTTCTGAAGCAGAAACCCAAGGATTGAAACCTCCACAGGAGCCAGTACTAAGGTAGGAAA
>NW_007053354.1:0-771 GCF_000164805.1 Carlito syrichta
ATAGATGTGTGAGGTTTCCATCTTAACCCTCCCCCTTTTGTTTCCTTCAGTCTTTCTGCTCGTTGTCCCTATTCACATTGTGCTAGGCATGTATGTGTGTGTTTAGTTTTCTTGGGGATCTTTTTGTTGCTGATATTTTCGCTTAGCTTTATTGCTATTCCAGTTTGTTTTAGAGTGTGTGTGTACGTGTTTATTGCTTCCATTAGTTTCCTCTTTTCATCATTCTATAGAGTGGGGACATGGTCTCAGGGAAGAGAACCTATTCAGGAAATAATGCTGGGAAAACTGGCTGACGACAGGCGGAAGATTGAAACAGGACCCCTCCGTATCCCCATACACAAAAATTAACTCTAAATGGATTACAGACATAAATGTAAAACCTCAAAGTCTAAGAATCTTAGAAAATGCAGAAGACACCCTTATGGAAATTGGAACTGGCAACCAATTCCAATTCAGAACGCTAAAGGCAAATACCTTAAGAAAAAAGATAGACAAGCACACTAATGGGCTTCTGCAAAGGAAACAATCCATCAAGAGAGCAGGGGAACAGCCACCGAATGCAAAATATTGTGAATTGAATATTTGAAAAAGGCCTAATATCTAGGATGTACAAGGAACTCAAATGCCCGAAAGGAAAAAAAAAAAAAAAAACAAGCAGTCTCTTTTAAAAGTGGACGAAAAGAGATAAATGGACTCTTCTCAAAAGAAGATAATTGGGGGAAGCCAACAGACACTTGAAAAAGTGCTCAGCCTCAGGCATCATCAAAAAAA
>NW_007053355.1:0-3558 GCF_000164805.1 Carlito syrichta
CTTTTTTCTATAGAGATTATGTCTATTATTTTAATTGACAATGAACACTTTTGCAAGGGCAATTTAGTTCCTCAAAGTAGCACATTTTCTAATTTTCAAATACAGTGTTTTGTTTTGTTTAGCTGTCTGTATTAGTCAGGGCCCCTTAGAGAGAGAGAGATTTATTATGTAAATTGGCTACATGATTATGGAGGTTGAGAAATCCAACCCCAACCATTGCTATCTGCAAGCTGGAGGACCAGGAAAGTCAGCGTTGCAATTTAGTCCAAGTCTGAAAGCCTAAGAACCAGAAGAGCCAACTATGTAAGTCCCACAGGCCCTACAACTATGACTTCGGATGTTAGAGACAGGAAGAGGTGAGAGCTGCGCCAGCTGAAGGTGAGAAAGAGAGAGAGAGAGAGAGAGAGTGAGAGAGAGAGAGAGAGAGAGATCATACTTTCTATGCCTTTTTGTTCTGTTTGAATGCTCAAAAGATTGGACTATGTGTGCCCCATACTGTTGAGGAAGGATTTTCTTTACTCAGTCTACTTATTTGAATGTGAATCTCTTCTGAAAACTCCCTCACAGACACACTCAGAAATAAAGTTTATCAGCTTTCTGGGCATTCCTTTGCCCAGTCAAGCTGACATATAAAATTACCCATTGTACTATCAAAGTCTACGTCTCTCTAAAATATGCATAGTAAACTCAATGTTGGCACAAAATTAATTTTTCCCACAGAGTTCTTCTAAGTGTTCTTGTTCTTCATTCTTCAATTCTTTGAGGATTTTGGTTGCAAAATTTGGTAAAAATGGCAGTGTCTTTCAAAGAGTTAAGATTTCAACAGAACTTAGGCTTCTCCAGATGGATTCAGATCTGGATGCTCAGGTAGTTTGGAATCCCAGACTTATTTTTCCCTAGGACCACATAGCTCTTTACCCTTCAAAGCCACAACAGTGAGGTTTTTATTCCTTTCTCTGAATGGTGCCTTAGCAATAGTCACACACTGAGAAATTTGCCTGGTGTGGCTTCCTTAGGGGAACAAATCCAAGATTTCCCTCACACAGTTTGCTATCACAGTTAGACTAAAAGGCTAATGCCATTGCTTTGTGGTTCATGTGCATTTTAGTTCCTCTCATGCACAAAGAATGATGCTGGGTGAAGCTCCCTTCCTCATTATTTATAAAAAATCATAAGCAGGGTGAAACAGGACCCATACAAGACACTTGTGTAGTGATACCAAAAGTAGCAAATATTTGCAAAGCTCCCTTAGGCAACTATTTTGTTTCCTTACTCTATGTTTTTTTGGGGTACACAATTTTCTTATATTTATTATGTTGTATTACAGTGGCCTTATATTATTACACACTTTACAAGTATTGAGGATAACTTTCATTACAGATGTCCTATCCTAAGGACTTTATTTACCCATCTCAGCTGATGCTCAAATATATCTTGTGACATTAATCTTTCTTCACAATTTTGGAGGTTTAGGAAGGTTAAAATTAATCTAAGGTGATAGAGGCAGCAAAGCTGGGCTCAAACATCCACATGACTCAGTCCAAAGTGTTTATCACCAGAGTTTTTCTGTGAACTCTTGAGGGAATCCTGAGTATCTGGGAAAGGTCTTCAGTTCCTGTATGCACAGCCTCTGTCCCTACAGAGGCTTCTCTGGTGATCAACTTCTCCTCTCTTCACCCATCTATACAACAATTGTGTTGCCTAGAGAAGGAAGTTTGAGATGGCTCTTCATTGTGAGCCCAATTGTTACTCATTGCTGTAGATGTTGGTAGCCAAGGGGGAAGGCCTGGTTCTGGGGGATGGGTGAGCTGTGGTCACTGGGTAAGATGGCCTCAGAAGTCAGTGGGGAGGGAGGAAGGTATATCCTCATTTGCTGTAAAGAGCTTGGGACCTGGAGACAGAACACCATGGTTTGAGCCTTCATTCATCTGCCAGCTGCATGATCCTGAGAAAATTATCTAGCCCCTTTAAGCCTCAATTAAACAGCAGTGAAGTATACCTGTCTTGGCTTCCTCTCTGGATGATTGTGAAAATCAAATGACAATCTTGAAAGAAATTGCTTTGTGAAATGTAAAGTTTTACAAAATGTTGATTATTTTTATCAGGATGATAAGTAGGGTGGTCTCCCCCAGGGAGAAGAATGTCATGAGAAAGAAGATAATGCAAAATAAAGTGGGAGGAGATAGGTTTCTGAGAATGGCAGCTGCTGGGAAAGATGTTTGAGATGTGGAGTTTCATTGTCATTGTTGGGATGGGGGAAGGGATAATGGGGTGGAGTTAAAGAACAGAGATGAAAAGGCAAAGATATTATGGAAGCTAAATCTTACCAACTGTATATTATAATGGGGACAAAAAAACCCAGAAAATTGACATTCAAAAAGGGTATCAAAGCACATGCAGTACATTCATGGATTCCTTGAACAAAATATTTTTAGATGTCTAATCTGTGCATAGCACACACGTTTTTGAAGGAAAATATTCAGATAACAGTTTACATAAATTAATTTCATACTACTTAGATAAATAAAACGATTAGATGAGTATTTAGAAATCAAGCATGTGGATTTT
Organism: Carlito syrichta; assembly: GCF_000164805.1. Taxonomy (NCBI): domain Eukaryota; kingdom Metazoa; phylum Chordata; class Mammalia; order Primates; family Tarsiidae; genus Carlito; species Carlito syrichta. Next base: position 2,569 of record NW_007053355.1, read on the forward strand.
AAGTTGCTGACCTCACAAATTCCCAGTGCATTCTATGCTTTACATTTCTGTATTCCATGGGGGAAAGTTAGAGAAAGAGAAACCAGAGTGTCGTGGTGAAATGTGCATTGTTTTTGTCTTGACAGTTTAGTCACTTTGTGGCTCTTGACCTTGCTGAGAGGATATTTTTTCACTAAACTTCCATCTTACCATCTGAAAAATGCAGGTGATGCCTGTAGAGGTTGTCAGGAGGTGAAATGGAATTATAGTACCATGTTTGTCAAGTGATGGGCAGTCAACAAATGTTAATGCCCTCCATCGAAGGGCTGGGCTTTGTGATGGCATTAGGTATACACTAAGCATAATCGGTCCCATTTGACTTATCCTTCTTTGTCAACATTGGCCCCTCAGGAGCAGTAACCACAAAGCTGACTTTCCCTTTGAACAGGAGTCAAAGATGAGAGTGTGTCCTTTCCTTGTCATTGTGCTTGGAATGCAAGTACAAATTCATGACTGATCTGTGTCACCTGGAGAGTTTTAGTCTGAAATCTTAGATGAGTCTGTGGCACCAAAGGGATAAGTCACCTGTAAGATCTAATCTAGTCTGTTCTCTCCACAAAGAGAAAGCTGAAACAATGTAGCCAAAGTGCAAAGTCCAAGAACCCTTTGTGTTTCAGAGCTTGGGATTTTCTCGCCTATAAATCAGTGTCTCTTACTCATATCTGCTTGCCTTTCATTCCTTTGTAGCTTCAAGGGCTTTTACCTGGTGTTTCACAGATTGTTATGAGCAAGGTAGTAATTCAGTGGCATTATCTGTTACCCACCAACCCCAGGATTTAAGTAGTGGATATGACTGGCTGTTTAAATATCCACTTTGTCCCTACACTGCTCAGGAGAGGCTAACCACTGTAACAAGCAATCCCTACATTTTTGTGGCTTAGCATAATTATTTCTTGCTAATTGTCCCAGTCAGTGAGCAGCCTTCCAAGGGGTAATTTTAGAATCTAGGCA
>NW_007053356.1:0-774 GCF_000164805.1 Carlito syrichta
CCTCCCTTCCTCTTGTTTCTCCATTGCCACTTAATTCATAACCCCCTCCTCCCACACACACACCCTCCCCACCACTGCCCCTCCACCTCCCCATTCTGCATACTGCACACTGCTGTATCACTTATCTTTCCAAAAGCAACTGTGATCTTCTCTCTCTTCCTGTTTCCTCGCTGCTTGTTGCTCACACACAGAACACACACACAGGCCCTCATCCACCATCACCTGTCTTCCTGGTGATAAAGCTGCTCATCTCATTCCAATCAACCCTCCCCACCAGCCACATGGAAACCCAGTGCTCCCCTGCCTTCCTGCCTCCTGCTGGCCCTCACACCTGCTCACCTCTCGGAAGAGCCCACCCTTCAAGCAGCCTTCTTCTCATCTCAAATGATCCACTTCCCAGCCCACGTCCTCTGTGAAAATCCTGAATCCCCAAGCAGAGGCACACATCCTTCTCCCATATGGGTACCTATGTCAGATACAGCACTCATCTCATACCCAGTTCCACTAAGTATCTTTAGCACCAGGACATTGCCAAGCCTGTGAGAGGACTTTGCTGAATTATGTTGTTAATAAATAACTTAGGGGCAATTATTTCTCCTCCAGTCCCTAAAAAGTCTCCTTTATTCATACCTCAATGTGCCTGAAATCAAACAATTAACAACTTGCATCCTTTGGCTCAAGCCAGTGTTTTACAGATTTGCCAACTCCCAAGAATGATCAAGGTGTTTTGTTAGAATCACAGATTCTGAGCTCACACAAGCAGACTCTTGATGA
>NW_007053357.1:0-822 GCF_000164805.1 Carlito syrichta
CTTCCTGAGTTAACTCTAGGTTCAATCCAAGTTCACTGATTCCCAATATTTTTAACAATTAATATTATCAACTTAACACTATACTATAATCTATAAGTTTAAATGACTTAACTGTCAGTTATACTATTAACCTATTATGATTTAACGTAATGCCTTATAACTCAGTTAAAACTTATTCTTAAACTACCAAACTTTACTATAATTCATATGTTTCATATGTCTAAACTTTAATTTTCATATGATCTAGTTATTGGACTTTAATACTATGCTATATCCTATTAAGCTAATACCTTATCGTTAATTCTTTTATACATCGTATAGTAACTATTACACTTGAATAATGTAGCAAAAGGAATCAAAACAGCAAGCATAGATTTACGCAGCTATGAGTGTATATGTATATATTTTATCCTAACAAGTCTACTCTAAAAATCAAATAGTAGCTGTCACACTCTTGAACAAGGAAATGCAGGGCTTCCAAGATGGCGGCCATGGGCTGAAGCAGACAGAGTTTCGGTAATTAACGAAACAAAAGAAAACGTTCTACCTGGCTAGGGGCAGGGCAACAAAACTATCATGGTAATTTAGTTTCTAATCTTAGCCCTAGGGGAAACAGCTTTCGGGAACAAGAGCGGACTACCCAGTCTACCAGGAAATAGAAGTTAAAAAATATCTAGAAAGAAGTAAAACTTAGAAAGACAGAGAGAAATAATTCTGCTATGCACTTTCCATCAGGTGTATTGAGATTTACTTATAAAAGTTTTACTGCCATATATGCTCACTGGTCACTAATCACACGCCAATATTATAGGTATAACTGGA
>NW_007053357.1:2353-3089 GCF_000164805.1 Carlito syrichta
AGGAGAAGGGTCACTTGGAAGTAGCTGTGTCCTCGTGATGTCCCAAGCTGGGTCCGCACAGCTGATGTCAGCATAGGGCTGGCCAGGTGCCTCTTACTACTATGATTAGATGGTTTCTCCTCCTCAGAGTTAAAGGGGTTATTATGAACACAGCCCCTGAATTATTGGGATGAGAACTGGGGTATAACTGCACCAACCATCACACAAATCATCCTACCCTGACACAAAACCATTCTCCCACCAAGAAGACAGAACATTCTTCTGTTTAGAAGCAGAGAAATCACTCCTTCAAAATACCCAAATGGGGTGCCCCCCCTCTTGGGTTTCATTTTGGCATTTGAGCGTTCTCCTTTTTATTAGGGGAGAGGTTTTCTTTAAAAATTTTTTGCTTCAATATATATCCTTTTTTCCATTACAACCAAAAAAAAAAAGGGTCATGCGCCTCCCCTGATGAAGGTATAAATATTGCATTCTAGAGGTGGAATGGTTTGCCTCCCACTTTGTAGAATCCTCTTGGGTAAAATTCCACCCAGAGCTGCGGTGGCAGGGCTCTTTTTACGTGTTTGTTTGCAAAAACAACTCCCAAGGAATAAAGTGGGCCTTTCGGTTCAAAGCTCCAGCTGTTCCTAAGTGTGCTTGGCCTACCCCATGTAAGGACTGCTTAGGGGCCGCTTCATCTGCATTATTCTCAAGCTTCCTTTTTTGTGGGAAATCAGGAAATTCAGACCTTTTCCTG
>NW_007053358.1:0-811 GCF_000164805.1 Carlito syrichta
ATAACTCTTAAATCAACAATAAAAAGTCAAACAATGCAATTACAAATAGGCAAGAAACCTAAATGAACCTCACCAAAGAGGTAGCACAATTGGAAATAAGCATATAAAGTATATTCAACACATATAACTAAGGAATTGAACATTAAAACAACAATGAGAAATCATTTCTAGAAAATGGTCAAAATCTGAAACACTGTCAACACCGAATGTTGAGGAGGATGTGGGGCAATAGAAACTCTCACTCTTTGCTGCTGGGACTGAAAATGGTACAGCCACTGTGAAGACAGTCTAGCAATTTCTTACAAAACTAACATACTCTAACCATATGATCCAGCAACTTCATTCCCTGATATTTGCTTACATAAGCTGAAAGCTTATGACCACACAAAAACCTGCACATGGGTGTGTATGGAAGATCCATTCATAATTACTAAAACTTGGGAGTAATAACAGTGTCCTTCAGTAGCTCAACATATGAACAAACTGTGGTACATCCAGGCAATGGAATATTATTCGGAGCTTGAAAAGAAATAAGCTACCAATCTGTGAAAAGACATGGGGAAGCTTAAATGCATATTACTGTGAAAGAAGCCAGTCAGAAAAGACTACATACAGTAGCCTTTATGTGACATATTGTCATACTTGCTATGACATTTTGGAAAAGGCAGAACTATAGAGACAGTGACTCCCTGAGATTGGGGGTAGGGAGAGATGATCAGGCAGAGTACAGAAGCCTTGTATGGGAGTGAAGTTATTCTATACAGTACTCCAGTGGTGAACACATGTCATTGTACAGTCATCAAAACCTAGA
>NW_007053359.1:0-729 GCF_000164805.1 Carlito syrichta
CACCTGTCAACCTAGGTAGCTAGCTAGTTAAGTCTGCTGGCTAGCCAGCTGGCTACTTCATTAAGTCAGCTAGTTAAGTCAGCTGGCTAGCTAGGTAGGTAGGCAAATAATTCAGCTGGCTATCCAGCTGGCAAGTTAGTTATTTCAGCTACTTAAGTCAGCTGTCAAGTCAGCATGCTATCTAGGTAGCTAGCTAGTTATGTCAGCTGTCTAGCCAGCTGGCTAGATAGTTAAGTGACCAATTTAAGTCAGCTGAATACCCTGTTGGATAGGTATGTAGCTTGCCAGTTATGTCAGCTAACTAGACAGCTTGCTAGCAAGATAAGTCACCTAGTTAATTCAGCTGGATAACCAGCTGGATAGCTATGTCTCAGGCTAGTTAATTCAACTGGCTAGAAAGCAGGCCAGCTAGTTAAAAGAGCTAGTTATGTCAGCTGGCGAGGCAGCTAGCCAGCTAGTTAGTGACCTAGTTAAGTCAGTTGGCTAACTGGCTGGCTAGTTAATCAAGTCAGCTAGATAAGAAAGCTGGCTATCCATATAGCTAGAGAGGTAGAGAGCTAGTTAAGTCAGTTGGCTAGTCAGCTGGATAAATAGCAATGCCCAGCTAGTTTTGTCACCTGGGCTGGCAAGTTGCCTAGCTCGTTAGTCAATTGTTAAGTCAGCTGGCTAACCAGCTGACTAGCTAGTTAAGTCACCTCGTTAAGTCAGTGGCTAGCCAGCTCGATAATT
>NW_007053360.1:0-617 GCF_000164805.1 Carlito syrichta
CAGCTCATTAAGTCAATTGTTTAGCCACCTGGCTAAAAAATTAGTTACATCAGATGGGTAGCCAGCTGGATCACTAGTTATTCCAGCTAGTTAAGTCGACTGGCTATCTAGGAAGCTAGCTACTTAAGTCAGCTAGATATGTTAGCTAGCTAGCTAATTAAGTCAGCTAGTTAATTCACCTTGCTACAAGATAGCTAGCTAGGTAGAAACCTAGTTAAATCAGTTACTTAAGTCAGCTGAGTAACTAGGTAGCTAGCTAGTTAAGTCAGCTAGTTAAGTCAGATTGCTAGCTAGTTTAGTCAGCAAGTTAAGTCACCAGGTTAGACAGCTGCCTAGGAGGATAGCTAGGTATTTAAGTTAGCTGGCTAGCATGTTAGCTAGCTAGTTAAGTCGCCTAGTTAAGTCAACTTGCTTGCCAGCAAGTTAGCTAGGTAGTTAGATAATTAAGTCAGCTGACAGGCCAGTGGGCTATGTAGGTAGGTAGCTAGTTAAGTCAGCTGGCTAGCCATCATGTCTAGTTATGTCAGCTAGATAAGTCAGTTAGCTATTAACCTGTCTAGCTAGGTAGCTAGCTAGATAAGTCGGCTGACTAGCCAGTTGGTTACTTCATTAAGTCA
>NW_007053361.1:0-759 GCF_000164805.1 Carlito syrichta
GTGCTTGAGAAACAGCAGTAATCTGACTATGCAACTGTTGAATGTTTAAAGAAGAATTAGAAGACTGCCAAACTCCCATAAGATGTTTCTGAACATCAGTCCAACTAACATTCTGACCATCATATGGCAAAGGTGTAACACAAATCCATTTAAATTGAGCGTGACAAGCTACAGACATCTGAACCTTAATATGTTGTATTTGATTTCCTATATATACTAATGCTGATTCTAAAGCATTCAACCTATCAATAATACCTTTATCTATCTGTTCTTGAGTAAATAAAGCTAAGCTAACATTTTGAGATAAATTATTCACATGATTAGCTGTGTGAACTTCTTGAGCCAAAGCAGTGGCAGATGCTGCTACAGATCCTATGATAGCTATTAAAGCAGAAATTTCCAAGACTAAAGCTGCAACAAACCTACAAGGCCTATTTAACATTGCTGTGGCTTGTTCTAAAATATAAGTACCTGGAGAAGAATACCACGGTTCCTGTAGCTGAACAGGCACAAAAACGTTAAGAAGGATGCCTTAACAGAAATACTTGATATGGGTTATCAATAATACAATTAGACAACGTACAATTTTCACAATTTCAACATGAACAAAATTATATATTACTGAGTAAATAGAATGAGCATTAGCAATTAACAAAACATATGGGGAATCAACTCAAGCCTGTAAAAAAGGTTGTAAAACCGGAATGAGGACAATAAAGTGTTACAGGACCTGTTGCTGCAAACAATCAATAAAGCTGA
>NW_007053362.1:0-541 GCF_000164805.1 Carlito syrichta
CAAGAGTTTTTGGCTATAATTGAGAGAAAAGCCTCTCTGCCTACTAAAGGCATAAATGAGAATGCCAATAGCCTTGATTGTTCCTGGCAGCAAACCCACAACCAGAGAAAGATTCTGCCTTCAGTTGAGGGAAGAAAATTAAAGAGCAAAGCCATGAAAGGAAGTTTGGTACCTGATGGCATCATTAAGCAACCAGATAAAGGACTTTTTAAGCTCAAAATTAAGCAGAATGCAGCTATTGCCCGATAATTTGTCCATTAGTTCTCTTTCTTAAAATATTATTTGTGTAGATTTTTATAATTTACCACTAAAAACATTCTATTGAATTATTATAATTATTTTTTTTTTTTGAGCTGGAGTCTCACTCTGTTGCCCGGACTGGAGTGCAGTGGCACGCTCCCGGATACTGCAGCCTCGACTTGCTGGGATCCAGTGATTCTTCCGTCTCACCCTTCCAAGTACCTGGAACTACAGGCGCACGCTACCACGGCCGGCTAATTTTTTTGATTTATTGTAGAGATGAAGTCAGGTGTGAGACTCC
>NW_007053363.1:0-574 GCF_000164805.1 Carlito syrichta
TTTATTCGATTTCATTGTATTTTGGTTTATTTTTTGTTGCAAACATGCATCCTGCAGGCGCCCTTGTGGGTTGGGGGCTCTTTTTTTAAAAATTTTAATTTAATTCAATTTTACTTGGAAATGGCGGGTGCAATTTGGGGCGAGGTCTGCAAATAATCCCGGTGCTTGCGGGTTGGGGGTTCTTTTTACTTTTTATTTTATTTTATTTTATTTTATTTTTTATTGCAAACATGCACCGTGCAGGAACCCTTGTGGGTTGGGGGCTCTTTTTTAAAATTTAATTTATTTTTACTTGGAAATGGTGGGTGCAATGTGGGGCGGGGTCTGCCAATATTCCTGGAGCTTGTGGGTTGCAGGTTCTTTTTACTTTTTATTTTATTTTATTTTATTTTGAAATGGTGGATGCAAAATGGGGCGAGGTCTGCAAATATTCCCGGAGCTTGCGGGTTGGGGGTTCTTTTTACTTTATTTTATTTTATTATTTTGATTTATTTTTTATTGCAAACAGGCACCGTGCAAGAACCCTTGTGGGTTGGGGGCTCTTTCTTAACAAAATTTAATTTAATTTAATTTT
>NW_007053364.1:0-788 GCF_000164805.1 Carlito syrichta
CACGGAAGAGCAATGGCTTTGGATAGGAGACGGACAGGTCAAATCAAAAACACTTTAGAATTCAGTAGGTGAACAAATCATGCTTTCCCAAAGATGACAGCGAACCGGTCATGTCGCTCAGTGTGGCACCATGGAGTTGTGCACTTTGTATACAGGAAACGTTGCATACAGCTCTGCTAGGCCTTTGCATTCAATGTAGGATAATACACGCTGAAAAACAGGGAGAATCAGGCGTCACGCCAAAGACCAAGCCACTATAATACTTGTTGCCCCCCCATTCAGTGACGTGCCGTTTGGAGGAATGTCTCCCATGGAAGACTGTTGTTTTCCGGAAAGCAAACATTGGCTCTCGGGCCTCGTTGGCAAATGAACCCGCAGAGCCATTGTATTCCGTGTGAGACGCCCGTGTCAAAAGAGAAAACTTTTCAGCATTCTCCGCTGAATGAAGCATGCTTGGCTACCCATGGCTGTGGAGATCTGGATCCAGTCAGTGCAGCAGCTGAAGTTGCACTCTGGTCACCAAATGCTCCCCGCCTAGTATAGTGCATATACAGGAGAGCTCTGAGAATCAGGGAGGAGAGCACGCAGAAAGCCAGTGTATACAGACTGCCAATGAAGTGCAGTGCAGCGCAGGCTTCAATAGCGTGTCCCCAGGAGGACCCAGCATCACCCCCAGTGTAACAGAGGCTCTCCGTGCTTACTCGGCAATGAAAACGGCACAGCCTTGATAGTCCTTATTAGGTTTAAACGCCATAGGGAAAAACAACTTAGAATTCTCCCCCATCCAC
>NW_007053365.1:0-533 GCF_000164805.1 Carlito syrichta
CTCACAGACTTTCACCTGCTCCAGGTACATCTGAGGCCATGACTGACAGATGTCAACCAGCTAGACACACAGACTGTGTTACCTTGAGCAAATATCTCTGCCTGAGGGGTAAGGACACGATGCCAAAGATGTTATAGTGGAGTTTTTAGGCAGATGTGAGGTTTGGAGAATCTGATTTACGCTCCTGAGTAAAAAGCAGTAGAAAATATTCATATATGGGTAATGATATAGAAACGCTGTCACTTTTCTGAATATACTAATTAAAGGTATTTAACAGAAAAATGAGAGAGAACAACAATGAGGAAGTCATAGATGGAAGGTCTATGGCTTCCTCATTCTTGTTCTCTCATTTTTCTGTTAAATAGAAACAAGTTAAATAAAAAAATATACATCTAAATATCTTTAAAACACATTTCATATTGTAAAAATAAGAAAATAATGATGATCATAAATATGACTTAAATTGACAAAAACTTGAGTAGTAGATTTGTCAAAAGGAGTTCAGAAGTTCTAAACTCTTCATTTTGAGGATA
>NW_007053366.1:0-819 GCF_000164805.1 Carlito syrichta
GCTGAGGTGAGTGGATTGCCTGATCCCGCGGGTTCGAGACCCACCCGGGCAACTTGGCGAGACCTCATCTCTACAATAAATCAAAAATCAGCCAGGCGTGGTAGTGCGCACCTGTAATTGCGGTTATTCGGAAGGCTGAGGTGGAGGGACCGCCAGAGCCCAGCAGGTCGAGGCTGCGGTGGCTAGAAGTAGCCACTGCACTCCAGTCTGGGCAACAGAGTGAGACTCCAACTCAAAAAAATAAATAAATAAATAATAAAAACAAACAAACAAACAAACAAAAACACACTCCACACATAGTATCTCTAACAAAAACTCTCAGAGGCCCTGCCAAATGCAAAAAATAAACATTCATTTGAGATAATAATAAAAGCCAGTTATTATTCCTGAGCCTTCAGCTTCTGTTAAGGGTATGAAGCCAGCAAGTCACCTTTAAGTGGACCAGATCTGGTTGCTCAGTACAAATGTGCTTAACTTTATTCCATGTACAGCCTTCCTGCAGATTAGGTTAATCATTCAAATTACCCACATACACTGAAGAGGAAATGACATTATGTTCAAATTCCCAGAGGAGGAAAACAAGAGGCACAACTGGCAATAGGGCCTGGCTCTAATGAGACATAGAGGAGGGGTATATATCCCAGCTCCACAGGCCAACTCAACCTTCTAGAAGAAAATCATCCATGAGTCTCACTACTGCTCTTTCTCAGCTCCCAGATTTGTCCCTCGAGGTGTGGGATCATGCCTTTCTTTCTATTGTGTTTGGTTTGTTCCTCTCCATGGACCTGGTAGCATATCCTGCTCAGTGTGTGCTAAATA
>NW_007053367.1:0-1366 GCF_000164805.1 Carlito syrichta
TGCCCATGTGCAGCTCTACGCTGCCACCCAGGGGGCGATGGGAACCCCACAGTGGAGCAAGAAGGCATTACTTGGTGAATTCCCTGGGTGCATTCTGAAATGTTTCTCCCTTTCAAATTTTGGTGTGGGAGGATACACAATTGCTCTGCCAAACGCATTGACGGAAAAGAGCTGACTGCCTTGGTGGTGCTTGTTTTGAATGTCCGTCTCCCTTGGAAAGTGCTGTGTGAGAAGTGTGCTGCACTGTGAGGTTCTGGCACTGAGTGTGCGTGCTGTCATTCCTCCTTCCCACTTGTTCCCTTTCGTGTATCTTACGCTCTACAGGGTGACTGCTTTGGCGTGCGGCTTGTCAACCTCTCCCATGCGGGAATGCTCATCTCCCCTGTGCCACAATGAGGGATCTGAGACATTCACAGTTACTTGTGGGAAGGCATTATGTGTGACCCGGGGGAATTCTGAATTGCTCTTTCTTGACACCTTCTCCTGTCAGGGAAAGCAATGAGACTGGGGATTGCTGGTGGGAGTGGCCTTTCTTAGGCCTGGGGTGCACGGGCACCTTCCTGGCTTAAGTCTGTGCCCAATGTGTGCTGCAGTGTCACCTCTTTGCTGTGACTATCATTCTTCATTGCCGCCTGCTGTAACACCTCATTCTCACTCTTTCCCCTTGATTTGTGTTCCTTTCCATACAGGGCCTATGCGTACGAGCGTGAAACCTCCGTGTTTCACGGAGAGAAATCTGCAAGGCATAGTGCCGCAATGAGTGACACAAGTGCTCCACAGTCACGAGCAGGAGAGCATTATGTGTGGATGGGGAGAATTCTAAGTTGTTTTTCCCTATGGCGTTTAAACCTAATAAGGACTACCAAGGCTGTGCCGTTTTCATTGCCGAGTAAGCACGGAGAGCCTCTGTTACACTGGGGGTGAAGCTGGGTCTTCCTGGGGACACGCTATTGAAGCCTGCGCTGCACTGCACTTCATTGGCAGTCTGTATACACTGGCTTTGTGCGTGCTCTCCTCCCTGATTCTCAGAGCTCTCCTGTACATGCACTATACTAGGCGGGGAGCATTTGGTGACCAGAGTGCAACTTCAGCTGCTGCACTGACTGGATCCAGATCTCCACAGCCATGGGTAGCCAAGCATGCTTCATTCAGCGGAGAATGCTGAAAATTTTCTCTTTTGACACGGGCGTCTCACACGGAATACAATGGCTTCTGCGGGTTCATTTGCCAACGAGGCCCGAGAGCCATTGTTTGCTTTCCGGAAAACAACAGTCTTCCATGGGAGACATTCCTCCAACGGCACGTCACTGAATGGGGGGGCAACAAGTATTATAGTGGCTTGGTCTTTTGGCGTGACGCCTGATTC
>NW_007053368.1:0-688 GCF_000164805.1 Carlito syrichta
CACAACAAATGAGAAGACCAACTCCTAGACACATAATAATTCGCCTAAATAAAGTAGGCACAAAAGAAAAAATCCTAAAGGCAGCAAGAGAAAAAGGCCAGATCACCCACCATGGAAGACCAATCAGAATAGCAGCAGATTTATCTGCAGAAACCCTGCAGGCTAGGAGAGCTTGGAGCCCTATCTTCAAAGTCCTAAAGGATAAACAATTTCAACCAAGAATAACCTACCCAGCCAAGCTAAGCTTCATCAGTGAGGGAGAATTAAAATCTTTCCCAGATATCCAATCCCTAAGAACTTATGCAGCCACAAAACCATCTCTACATGAAACACTTAAGAAAGTACTAAACACAGAAGAAAAGGAAAAAAGAACAACGTTCTTCACAAGAGTACAGGGAAAAGAATAAAATATACACGAACCAACCCCAAAAGCAAAAGAAAGACAAAAAAAAAAAAAAAAAAAAAGAAAAAAGAAAAAAAGAAAAAACCAAGTGGAAGAACAATAACTCAATAAGAACTCCATGATAGGGATGAACTCTCACATTTCAATAATTAGTCTGAATGTGAATGGACTAAACGCACCACTGAAAAGACATAGAATGACAAAATGGATAAAATATCACCAGGCAACAATATACTGCCTTGAAGAGACCCATCTCACTAGAAAGGACATACACAGACTCAAAGT
>NW_007053369.1:0-733 GCF_000164805.1 Carlito syrichta
ATTCATAATAGGTTAATAGTATAACTGACAGTTAAGTCATTTAACTAAACTTATAGATTATAGTATAGTGTTAAGTTGATAATATTAATCGTTAAAAATATTGGGAGTCAGTGAACTTGGATTGAACCTAGAGTTAACTCAGGAAAGTTTTTTGTATTAATCAGGGTATAGAACAAAGAGTATAATATGAATGATTCATTGAACATTATGGAAAACACTTTGAACGATTTGTATTGAAATTGTGCACCTGTGACCTTAATGTAAGCACAGCAGGCATCATGGAATTCGAATTGTCTGCTTGGAAATTGCAGATCTCGTGGTGGTCTTGTGATGCATAGTTTGTAAAGCACGAAACTTGTACGCCCCCAGTGAGTGATTATCACATTGCTGGAGGGTACAGAAAATGGTATATAAGTTGGAAAAGGTTTGAATAAAATCGGCTCCAGTCCTGATCAGACTGTTCCCAGAAAAAAAAAAAAAAAAAAAAAAGAAATCAAGAGCAAAGAAAAATAGAAAAATCCCCAAATATGTGAAAATTATAAACACATTCTTGAACATACAATGGGTCATAGGAGACATTTTTTAAAAATAGCTTGTGACAAACTAAAAGAGAAAATACAACATACCAAAATTTTTCAGAGGTAGCAAATATATTTTCACAGAAAATTTTTACCAATAAATGGCTACATTAACAAGAATAAAGATCACAAACAATCTGACTCTATACGTTAAG
>NW_007053370.1:0-591 GCF_000164805.1 Carlito syrichta
TGCCCTCCCTTTCACGAAGGTTGCTCGGGGCAGGGGCATTCAGGTCAAAACTTGGGAACAAGGCAGGTGGAGGTGTGGGCAACCAAGTGGAGATACAACCCTGCACCAGATGCTCCCCAAAGGGAGGGCTTGGTGGGCAACTCTGGCTGCACTCTCCAGCTCCCGGGTCATCAGAAGGGTGTGGGCCTCGCGGTGGGTCCCTGAGAGGGGTGTGGAGGCTGGGAGTGGTGGCTCACACCTGTCATCCCAGTGCTCTGGGTGGCTGAGGGGAGAGGATGCCCTGAGCCCCCAGGTTCGAGACCAACCCAGACACCTTGGTGAGAACACCTCTCCATGAAGCCAAAAAAAGAGCCAAGCTTAGTGGTTCATGCCTGATGTTCCCACCACTCAGAGGCTTGTGGTGGGAGGATTGGTGCAGCACAGCATGTGGAGGCCACAGTGACTGACAGTGGGTCTCTGCACTCCTGCCTGGGCGACAGAGTGGGTCTCTGACTCACAATGATGATACCAACCACCACCTCAAATAGCCACGCTCAAGGGCTCAACTTGGCATTCCAGCCATTCGGAAGCTCAGGTGAGTTGATGGCCTGA
>NW_007053371.1:0-3226 GCF_000164805.1 Carlito syrichta
AAAACTGTCAGGGTTAGGGGGACATAGATCATCAACAAGGGTAGCAGCATGATCAATGATTGTGTATTTAACCCTGAATTGTACCCCACATCTTTTTAATAAATAAATTTTAAAAATAAAAGATAAATGAAAAAAATTAAAAATTGAGACCTAATTAAAATTCAATATAGTCTAATCAAATAAACAGTATTTAATCATTATTGAATAATTTTGGCATATTGTTAAATTCTGAATTCTTAGGATCTGAGAAAAAATTATTTGTCCCTAAAATAATAATGTATTTTAAATTTTAATTCAATTACATTGAGTCTGACTGTTTCCTCAATTTTAATTGAACAATTTGTGTTTTCACAAGTGCATACAATGATGTAGTCACTGGAAAAATTATAATATGTTTTATCATTCTACATTCCTATCGCTATTACTTTTTCCTAATTTTGGCTTCTGGTGTTTACTGATCTATGTTGTGTCTTTTTAATTTTGTCATTTAGAATTCTATGTAGCTTAATTAGAAATTTTTAAATGTCTTTTATCCTTTTTTTTTTTTTTTTTGAGTTGGAGTCTCACTCTGTCGCCCAGATTGGAGTGCAGTGGCCGCTCCCGGCCACCACAGCCTCGACCTGCTGGGCTCCGGCAATCCTTCCACCTCAAGCCTTCCGAGTAGCCAGAATTACAGGCGCGCGCTACCACGCCTGGCTGATTTTTTGATTTATTGTAGAGATGAGGTATTGCTGCCCAGGCAAGTCTCGAACCCGCGGGCTCAGGCAATCCACTCACCTCAGCCTCCCAAAGGCACAGGATTACAGGCTGAGCCACGGAGCCCGGCCATGTCTTTTATTCTTTAGTGAAATTATGACTTAATATTCATTTGTGGGCCGGGCTCTGTGGTTCAGCCTGTAATTCCAGCACTTTGGGAGACTGAGGCGAGTGGATTGCTTACCTGTGGGTTTGAGACCCACCTGGGCAACTTGGTGAGATGTCTTCTCGACAGTAAATCAAAAATTAGCTGGGCAAGATAGCCCATTCCTGAAGTTCTGGCTACTTTGAAGGCTGAGGTGGAAGGATCGCTCGACCCCAGCAGGTCAAGGCTGTGGTGGCCAGGAGTGTGCCACTGCACTCCAGTCTGGGTGACAGAGTGAGACCTCAACTCAAAAAAAGAATCATTGTGTTGTGCTGAGCATTTTTAGTTCCTTTTAATTTATTTTTTACTGTTGAACTATTCACTGACTCTTGCCTGCAATCTCAATACGATGGGAGACTTATCTTGGAGAATTGCTTGAGGCCAGGAATTTGAGACCAGCTGGTAAATATAACAATATCCCATGCCTGGAACATACCAACATCCCTAGCTGTTCAGGAAACTGAGGAAGCAGGATCATTGAGCCCAGGAATTGAGGAAAAACCACCATCGCATTCCAGCCTGGCCAGCAAAATGAGACCCTGTCTGTAAAATACAAAATATGTGAGATTACTGGAGATAAACTCTGAATTAGAAAACTTAAATCTCTTATAATGGACAGTAAGTCTCTCTGCTCTGCTCCAAAGTGAGACTTTTTTTTTCCCTTTTAATTTTTATTTTGAAATTGTGGGTTACAATTGAGGGTTAGGTATACAAATGTTCCTTGTGAGGTACCCTTATTAATGAGGTGTGTCCCACCTTCCCCAGGTGGATAGCTGTTATGACTAAGTGAGAAGAAGTCACGCCAGCAAACTGAGTTTAACGTGCAGGTCAAGAGCAGGCAAATGCCAGAAAAAATAACTCTTAACAAAGTAGTGCAGTTTGTGACAAGCTTTTATAGGTACAATTTTCAGTATTGGCTACATAGCAGCTTAGTGATTATAGCAACTATTAACTAACAACTTGGCAACCAAATTGGGAGGTATTGATTATCAAGGAGCTTTGATTAATTTCCTGTCCTGGGTATAGCTAGTGTCCAGAAAGTCCCTGGAGTTCTGCCATCAAGACATAGTTTAAGGTAGTTACATAGAGACAAGGTAGAAGAATCATTATACAATGAAGTTACCTTGGTTATTTTATTAATAAAATATAAGAACAAAATATGAAAATGTGTCAATGGGGTTTTTTAAAGCGTAACATATGATTTCAGTTAACAAAGCATACAATTACATGAAAATTATGGCTAAGTAGTTTTGTAACAGTCAGCGGGAAATGATCAGCATGACCTGCCCAAAGGAGACAAAGTTGGGGGTCTGTGGTCATGGGAACATTACTGTAATCACATGTGGGCATTGATTCTTAGGTCAGGCAGGCAACTAAGATGAAAGTTTTAAACAAAATGGAGTAAGCTGATTACTACTATTATTTTGCTAGCAATTTGATTTTATTAACTGATTTAGCTCATTTCATATCGACTACTGTCAATCCCAGTTCCCAACCCCCCACCCCCTCCCCACAGTTTCCCCCTACTTTCAATCCCTTTGCTACAGTAATATGGCAGTTGTTCAAGGTCCATTTGTCGTAGCAGGAAGGCAGAGAGACCTTGACACCGAGGCTATTATAGGAAGTGACAACTTTATTACACTGGCTGGCACAGCGGGCTCGGGGAGCTAATGCATCTAAATCGAGCTCGAGCCCCCCAGAACGGCAGAAATGGGGTATTATACACTTGTTTAGGTAAGGGAGGGGGTTGTGTTGAGTGACTATATATTTCTTTTGTAATTTTACAAGGTTGTACTCAGCAAAATCAGATTTTTGAAAGAACAAATGGTTTTTAGGAACTGCAGGGTTGTAAACCATCAACTTTAGATGAGGGGTTTTGGATAAGTCTGTCAATTTGTTATTCTTTTGTATTTCCATGAGATGGCCAGTCTCCGGTCACTTGGCCTTTCTTAAACAAAACCTGTCTGGCTCCTGGCCGGTCTTCAAAGCTTGCAGCTTGACTTTTAAAAGGAAATATCTTTAACTGCTACCAACCCCCCTTTTTTCACATCATTCCCCCCTTGATGTTTGATTTTTTATAGATTTAAAGCACCATTATTTTTAATTTGTTGCATTAACATTATATGGGCTGCAGTTTTTTGTTAAACAACTTTTTACAAACTTAGAAATGGCGTTTATAATTATTGGGACTATGCAAGGGAGGATAAGACAGGATCTTATCAATAGGAGTATAAATTTAATAATATACTTAAGTTTTTCTATACCCGAGAACATGTTTTTAAATTAATTGCTGATTTTTATGTGTTGCCAGATTTGCACTGGGAC
>NW_007053371.1:4113-5439 GCF_000164805.1 Carlito syrichta
GCTGCGAAATTCATGATTTTGTTCTTTTTTTATGACTACGTAGTATTCAATCGTGTATATGTACCACATTTTTTAATCCAGTCCTCTTTTGACGGGCAGCATGGCTGTTTCCAGGTTCTTGCTATTGTGAACAATGCTGTGATAAACATGTGTGTGCAGGTATCTTTTTTATAAAGTGATTTGTGTTCTTCAGGATATATTCCCAGTAGGGGGATTGCAGGGTCATATGGGAGGTTGGTATTTAGAGCTTTTAGGAATCGCCACACTGCTTTCCACAGAGGTTGCACTAGTTTACACTGCCACCAACAGTGTAGAAGTGTTCCTTTTTCACCACACCCTCTCCAGCAGCTGTTATTTTTTGACTTGTTGATAATTGCCATTCTGACTGGGGTTAGGTGGTATCTCAGTGTGGTTTTGATTTGCATCTCCCTGATGATTAGTGAGGTTGAACATTTCTTCATGTGTTTGTTGGCTGCTCGGATGTCTTCCTTTGTGAAGTGTCTGTTCATATCTTTTGCCCATTTTATAATGGGGTTGTTTGTTTTTTTCTTTTCAGCACATTTGAGTTCCTTGTAGATCCAGGATGTAAAGCCTTTGTCGGACCTGGAGTTGGCAAATACTTTTTCCCAGTCTGTAGGCTGTCTCCCTGCTCTCTTGATGGTTTCTTTGGCTTTGCAGAAGCTTGTCAGTTTAATAAGGTCCCATTTGTCTATTTTCTCTCTTATGAGCTGTGGGTTTCGTGTTTTGTTCAGGAATTGGATGCCAGTTCCGATTTCCATGAGAATATTTCCTTCATTTTCTAAGGTTCTTATGGTTTGAGATTTTACATTTAGGTCTCTGATTCATTTGGAATTAACCTTTGTGCATGGGGATAGATAGGGGTCCTGTTTCAATCTTCTGCATGTGGTCAGCCAGTTTTCCCAGCACCATTTACTGAACAGGTTCTCCTCTCCCCAGTGGTAGGTGGTGGAGGCTTTGTCAAAGATGAGTTGGTTGAGAAATTGAGGTTTTGCTTCCGGAATCTCAATTCTATTCCATTGATCTATATGCCTGTTCCTATACCAATACCAAGCTGTTTTGATGATTTAAGCTTTATAGTAAAGTTTGATGTCAGGTAGTGTGATACCACCTGCTTTGTTTTTTTTGCTGAGGATTGTTCTGGCTATTCTTGGACGTTTGTGTTTCCATATGAATTCCTGCATTGTTTTTTCTAGGTCTGAGAAGAATGTTGCTGGTAATTTGATGGGTATTGCCTTGAATTTGTAGATTACCTTAGGTAAGATGGACATCTTCACAATGTTGATTCTTCCGATCCATAAGCATGAG
>NW_007053372.1:0-720 GCF_000164805.1 Carlito syrichta
GTAGAGATGAGGTCTTGCTGCCCAGGCGGGTCTCGAACCCACGGGCTCAGGCAATCCACTCACCTCGGCCTCCCAAAGGCATGGGATTACAGGCTGAGCCACTGAACCCGGCTGTACATTTCTTCTTTAATCAGTTCTAAATCTAAGTGTAGCAATGGTTGTGCATACTTGAGAATATACTAAAAGACATTAAATTGTACCTTTTGAACAGGTAAAATGTGTAGTATATGAATTATATCTAATTAAGCTGTTTAAAACATAACCTCAAAATATAATAAAAATTTGATTGGTTTGTGTGATCACATGAAATATTTCAATATACCTTCTACAATTTCATGTCAAGCTACAGTATTAATAATTGTATTTAACAAAGTAGTTGTAAAAAAATGTATGTGAAATCCAATATCTAACTATTCTAGAGTAAAGATTATTATTAGGTTTATGTGGGACAATTACAAAAATGAACTATATATACCAAGTGATAAAGTAAACCTCAAAATATTTAAATAGTCATGCATACTACAATTATTCTGATCCCATGAAATTAAAAGTCAGAAAAAAGAAAAAAATATTGGACTCTAAAAACACATTTCTAAATAACCTGCCAATTAAATAAGAATTTTAAATGGTAATTAAAAACATCTTAGAATGGAGGATATTTAAATACTACATTTTGACTTCTGAGAGATGGCATGAGTCAACTGGACTATGTGAGTCCCA
>NW_007053374.1:0-712 GCF_000164805.1 Carlito syrichta
CAGGGCACTGGATGACCAGTCTTTATGTGCACTCCCTGGACAGGGCAACCCTCAGGAGTACTGAGAGAAATTTCCAGCTTCCAGGCAATCTCCCTCTAGGACTCTATCCTCTTGTCCAATCACCTACAGGGATCTGGCACGGATTTAGTCTGCTTAGCATCTGATCAAGGCTGGGGTTTTCCAGAACTCACAGAGTCCTACATAACCAAAATGAAGCAGTTTCTAAATGGTCCTTGCACGTCACAGGAATTGATTCTTGACACCTTTGTGTGTCTCTCAGTCACCTGAGGGAATTTGTTTGCATAGACCAAAGGGAAGAGTGTCTCTTATTTTCGACCTAGACTGGAGTCTGGATTCATAATTTTCTGGGAACCTTTGTTGCCTACATGAATATTATACAAAAAAAAAGGAGACAGTGACACTCAGGAAACATAATATGACATTGGACAAAGAACAATTATCCTAGAGAAACACAAACTTAACAACATAATAATAACAAAGCAGTTGGTTTTCAGCAAATGAAAATCCATACAAGAGCAGTAACGGGTCAGCTCAGCACTTCTCTGGTGCCTACAGAGTGGCCCTGGAGGACCCAGATGAGACAGATCTTCCGACCCCGTTAGTGATTAAGAGGTACCCAAACTGAAACCAGATACTGATCCAAGACATTCTTTGGCAAGAAACCTCCTTAAAAGGATTTAACCTCCTTAAA